>NW_013624986.1:0-638 GCF_000695525.1 Brassica oleracea var. oleracea
TTTTTTTATTTTTAAATGTTAAGCCAAACTATTTGAAACATAGTACTAGATTTCACTCTTTTGATTTTGTCTCGTAAATTATGTTTTTTCCTATTTGACTAACCAAACAATTTAGTTATTATAATTATGCAGGTTAATACTAAATGAAAAATAAAAATATGGAGAAAAAAAGAAATATATGGACAGTGTTATTAATATTTTATAGTACTTAAATATAAATAACTAACAAATATATTTATCAGTAATTAATTTAATGCATAGTTATTCTTATAGTATAATTCTTAAAAGGTCTTTTAAACTTTTATGTACATTAGCTTGAATTAATTGTCAATTGTCATCTAAGTTATATTTATATTTTCAAATTGAATATTGTTAGGGTGCTAATGGAGCAGGCTGTTATAATACAATATGTCCTGGTTTTGTTCAAGTGTCAAAAACTGATCTTTTAAGTGCACCTTTTCCTTATCCCGGCAAAGGACAAGGAGAAAGAGCAGTCTATACTAGTATTTTACAAGTAAGATGAATATACTTAAATTTATGTTACTAACATGTTTTCTAGTAGTTAATATGTGTGTATTTTTGAATATATTAAAGGATAAAATAACAGGAAATTGGTGGACAACAGATGTAAAATACAG
>NW_013624987.1:0-638 GCF_000695525.1 Brassica oleracea var. oleracea
TGCTCCGACAGTTACGAAATTCGAACTCTCATTTCTTCTTTAAATACATGTCTTCTCTTCTTTATTATTTACTACTTTTCGTATCAAAACCTTTTTCACTGCGAGAAACATCCAGGAAAAATCCCTTGGCGTAAGTAGTTTGAGAGTGTTTCATAACTCAATAGTTCGTACAGGTTGTTCACAGGCGCCGCGTGATAAGCTACCATGGGTTTTTCTTGGGACTCATATTCGTATAGATCCGCCGCACTAACGGAACGACTATTAAAAGTTAAGGAAAGAGGTTCTTCTCGACTCTATGATTTCATTTTCGTTTCGTTTTTTGAATCGTGTATATTTTTCTTAACATAGTTTTTTATTGTATTGTTTGTTTTGATCTGGTATTCCGGGTTGTACAATTAGGTCCCAAGGTAGGTTGGGAAGTTGTATTGAATCCTTAACATATAATGAATTTAAGAGGGGAAGAAAAGAAGATAGGTTTACGGTTTGTGTAACAAGGACAAGGCTTCAAGATGTTTACATGTAATTTTTTCGTGAGGTTATAAGAGAGCCGATGGGACTCAGAACGGTGCCGTTTTGCTCTATGTATTATTGATAAACCAAACCGAATTGGTACGTTCTAAACCAAACCGAGCAAGACA
>NW_013624988.1:0-638 GCF_000695525.1 Brassica oleracea var. oleracea
GCAACTCTTCACTAACCTCTGCAACTTTTGGTTTAACCATTGCAACTGTTGGTTGCAAGTTGCAACTCTTCACTCTCTATATAAGGAGGTGCAAGCATTTACAAATGGAGATAAAAAAAATCAAAGTAATAGTTAGTAAGAAAGAGAGAAACAAATTCATTGTTCAAAGATCATCAAAGACTTTGAAGAAACACATATAAACACTAAAGCTCTATTTGTTTCTCTTTTATCTTAGCCTGGAACAAGAGTGAGATTTTGATTGTCTTATCTTACAAAGGGATTTCGTGTAACCCAAGGCTTGGAATATGGTCGAAATCCTCTTTAAGAAAAGCACTGCAATTCAATCATTATCCAAGTATATAATTCAAAACTTTACGGGTTATAACCCCATTTAACTAACAATACTTATAGCCAATACATATACTAAACAAATGAGAGGAAGAACACAAAGAGAAGGTAGATCTGGATTCAAAATGAATGGTTGGGATGTGAGTATTTGAATTGAAGGGCTGAGATTCTTTCTATCTCCAAATGCTGGATAATTGAGTGCATCTTTTCCCAACAGCTCTATTTTCAAACTCCCTTTGCCTACAACTTCTATCTTGACTTTTGGAGGTTCCAAACAGTCATATTAGGCC
>NW_013624989.1:0-517 GCF_000695525.1 Brassica oleracea var. oleracea
GAGAGAGAGTTTTGACAAGTTAAATTATTACAAAGTTGGATAATCATTGTTTCTTGCCCACTCTTATGATAAAAATAAAGCAGATATTATACATAAAAGTAATAAAAATCGTGCAAAGGTAAGGTGGGTGGAAGAAAGTGGGAAGTTGGTTAATCCCATCAACTTTCCAGTGGTCCCCGGCAAGGGTTGATACACCTGTAGTAAATCGATTATAACTTATCCAATACAGCTCCAAATGACTTGAAACCACTTCCATTGGAAAGCTAACTCAATTTCCAGTGTCTCCACCAATTTTAGCGACACCTCGTTTTCCTTTCCCTACCCATAAACCGGAGCGACACACTAGAGCGACACCTTGACGTCGCTCCAACTCAGAGCGAGGTTTCCAGAGCGATACTCCAAGGTCGCTCGCGGTTTAGTAGAAGCACGACGCAGGGAAACTACTCGGGAGCGACCTCTCCCAGCGACACCCTCACGTCGCTCCCGCACCGGTCCAGGTAAGTTTCCTAACTCTAAA
>NW_013624990.1:0-638 GCF_000695525.1 Brassica oleracea var. oleracea
GTTAGAGGGTTTAGATTCGTCGAGCTAATTTCATGTTTCTTTCTTAAAAAAATTAGGGTTCTTTTTTTCTGTTTCTCGATTTTTGTTCTATTAGATTCTGATTCTCGAAAACCATCTCGATTTTTTGCATTGACACTGTGAAATTGGAGCTGTAATATGGACAAGTCCTGGGTTTGGCTTCCAAGGTATGTTCAAATCTTTTACGCTTGACTATTTCGTAAATGCAAATTAGTTTTTGCAATTGAAGTTTATTTAATCTTTTATGCTTGCTTGATATATTACAGGGCCAGCAATGATTATGAAAAGGGGGCAACTGATTTCGTGAATAAGTCAGCGTTGAGGTTGGGTAATCCTCTTCAAATCTCATGTCCCTGTGTCGACTGTCGGAACATGTGTCACCAAAATCTCAACACAGTCGTGGAGCATTTAGTCATAAGGGGGATGGATAAGAAGTACAAGAGGAATGATTGTTGGAGCGTTCATGGAGAGATAAGAAAGACGCAGACAGATGAGTTTGAAAGTGTTGACCACTTAGAAGCATACGAGTTGTTTAGAACTGCATTCTCTGTTGCTGAAGACAATCCACAAACCGGAGAGCAACCAGAAGTATTTAAAGGTGAAGAAGACTCTGAGTTCAA
>NW_013624991.1:0-638 GCF_000695525.1 Brassica oleracea var. oleracea
GCGATTCTCCACTACTTTATGTATCCAAATAGAGCTTCTTACATCGCAATTCATCCTGGTTTGATCAGAATGACAAGGAAGTTTTCATATTCCCAAATAGGAAAACTGGGATCACCTGATTTAAAAGTGGGATAATTTCTTCATCCTAACTCCTATGAGATTTATTCAACTTCCTGGCGATTCTCCACTACTTTATGTATCCAAATAGAGCTTCTTACATCGCGATTCATCCTGGTTTGATTAGAATGATGAGGAAGTGGTCATATTCCAAAACAGGAAAAGTGGGATCACCTGATTTAAAAGTGGGATAATTTCTTCATCCTAACTCCTATGAGATTTATTCAACTTCCTGGTGATTCTCCACTACTTTATGTATCCAAATACAGCTTCTTACATCGCGATTCATCCTGGTTTGATTAGAATGACGAAGAAGTTGTTATATTCCCAAACAGGAAAACTGTGATCATAATGAGATCCTAGGATGATGCTCTGGAACAGATGGGATAATCCTTGTAGAAACGAATCAAAAGACTCAAGTTTCTCAATGTATGTGGATTGAATGGTGACACAAGAGGGATGAATGATCTCTTTATACTCCTAGGCGACTGATCTGGATATGACACACCAAATAAGAAGCC
>NW_013624992.1:0-638 GCF_000695525.1 Brassica oleracea var. oleracea
CGTATTCAATGACTCTGGTAGCTAAGATGCGGTTGGAAGCGAGGCTGAAGATCTGGGTGCGCTTAGATGCCCCGAAGCAATGACCAACTCAATTCTCTCCGCTAAGTAACAAAGATGAGAAGAAGCACACTGATTTCCCTCAGCTAAATCTTGGGCATTCTTGCTAGCCTTGTACTTGGCGGAGCTCTTTCTTTTTCTCGTCTATCAGCTTCTCTGCTGACGCCATTTCCGAATGTCTTTAACCCCCTAGCAAAGCAACCAGCTCTTTCTCGTCCCCGCTTTCTAAGCAAGGAGAAGAGTCGTCTCAGTTCATCATAGCTCGAGAGTATGTCCTGACCTCTCTAGCACCATTAATAACTGTGCTTGTGCTTCAGAACGGAGAAAGCTGCTCTTAGATAAGAGAAGCAAAAGAAGTCTCTAGCCTTCCCGCCTTTCTTCAATCGGTCATGTAATACAGATCAATCCGCGAGGATTTCTTTCCCTTGAAGGTCTAGAGCAGCAATTTGCCTTATATTTTCTTTGCTGCTATGCTGTGTCCAGTGAATAGAAAAGACCTTTACCGGGAATAGATCGCTTTTTCGACCGATGTGTTGTACCATTCTTCTTTGCTTTTCGGATGCTTTGAAGCACACCTCTTC
>NW_013624993.1:0-638 GCF_000695525.1 Brassica oleracea var. oleracea
TACCTCAATTTAATATTTGTACCTGTTATTGTTATATTATGAATTCTTAAGATATCTTAGAATATCTTGTATTTTTATTAGTTCTATTATATATATTATATAATTATACTAAGTATCTTTAAGTAAATATATATCGAATACTAATATACAACCTAATAGAAATATATAGAATAGAACCTACTAGAAATAGAATAAAAAAATAGGTACAAGAAACGCCAAACTAAATAAATGGACTTATTAATCTTTCAAAATAAAATAGATGTATTATCATAATCTCCCTGTTAGATTTATTATTCTTTTTGTTCTTTTTGTCTTCTAATAGTCATTAATAAAGAAAAAACTTTATTCCATTAAAAATTTATACAAAATTGATTGGAATCTGATCCAAAAACAGGGAATTTTCGGGAAATGCAAAACGATGCAAGACTCTCTATAGATCTATATCTCTATTTGAATTATCTATCCATATGCAAGCAAGAGAGGAAAAAAACTTTGTTTTATTTTTCTAGTCGAATTTGAACTTCCCGAAAGCAAAAATTCACTTTTTATCTTGTTGATAAAGGTTTACTGAGTAGTAAACAAGAATATAATGATTCGAAAGAAAAATGAATTTTTCAGGGTTTTCGTTTAATTATGAT
>NW_013624994.1:0-638 GCF_000695525.1 Brassica oleracea var. oleracea
TCAGATCTTTACTGATCTTTTATTGACACCTCCGGATCATTCTTGATGCTTACAGACATTTGTTACCGGATCCCACACTTGATCCCTTGTACAGTTTTCCTTTCGGACTCCCAGTCCTTCCCGGTTCACAATTTCAAAATGGCAACTCATCTAGTTCCCATTGACTCAGTCACGGTTATGTCTTGGAAAATCAGCAGTTCCCAATGACATCAGTTCATACAATACGTACCTAACAGACATACGTCGGATTGCAAACTCTCACTAGTTCCCATCCATGATTTCATCGCGATCGGAAACCCACAGTAGTGAACTCCTAGAGTTCCAGTAACAGTACAGTTATGCCTTGGAAGGTACATCTCCCACAGACATCAGATTGGGTTTCCGCAGACCACAGTACAGACACGCGATGGCGAACTAATCTAGTTCCCACCGACGCGATTACAGTTACGTCTTGGCAACTCTCCGGTTCCCACAGACGTCAGGACAGTACACGCGATAACAGACAGTCACGTCTTGGAAACTCTCGGTTTCCATAGACGCCAGAACAGACAGTCTCATTACAGTTATGCCTTAGCAAACCCATTCAGTTTCTACAGTTATGCCTTAGCAAACCCATTCAGTTTCTAAGGCATATTATC
>NW_013624995.1:0-638 GCF_000695525.1 Brassica oleracea var. oleracea
TGTTTTCACGGTTGAATTATTTTGACTTTTAACTTACATATGGTTTTCAAAGATTTCAAATCAACCATCGAACTGATACAAGTCATTTTAATGTTTTTAGTCGTATACTTAAGGAAAACTTACATTTTTGTAATTTAAAATCATTTAAAAAAATAAAAATATAACATATAAGAAAAAATCTAACATATAAGGTGTCCTCATTTTTGTATTTTAAAGTCGTTTTAAAAAAAAAATAACATATAAGGTTTCCTCATTTTTGTAATTTAAAATCATTTAAAAAAATAAAAATATAACATATAAGAAATCAATCTAATTTTTTATTATATGGTTAATGTGATTGTTTATTTTTTTAATAATATAAAATTAAACAAAAATGAAGAAGTATGCAAAAATTGTTATCAAATCTTTATTATTCATAATCATTAATTGTCATATATATGTAAATCATATTAGATAATTTCGTAGCTTTTATTTAGAGAAAGAATACACACTTCTTATATTTTAGGTTAATATAATGTTCTCTAGTGGATATTAAACAAATTATGACATAAAAACTTTATTTTTTTCCTTAACACATTCTTGAAAAAAATGAATAGTATTGTTTTCACAGTTGAATTATTTTGACTTTTATCTTCCAT
>NW_013624996.1:0-173 GCF_000695525.1 Brassica oleracea var. oleracea
GAGACGATTCACGAAGAAGCTGACCATCCCAAAGGAAGCATAGATGTTGTTGCTTAGAAGGGGAAATGTTCCAGGTGGGGCATAGGGGCGGATAGCCGGGCAGAGCAGTCGCATGTCTTCCTCGGTGACACTACCAGCTTGCTTCCGTGGGTAGAATGCATGGACGAGCATCC
>NW_013624996.1:302-638 GCF_000695525.1 Brassica oleracea var. oleracea
GCAAGTCTTGGAAACCCATGACTCTCCCAATGTCTTTGAAGTTCATGTTGTACTCTCTCCCATTGGCCTTGGACTTTATTTTGCCCCATCCTTGCCTCACGTGCGGATCGTCATGGTAAATGACCTCAAGGGAAGACAAGAACTGACAGGAGACGTCCCGGTAGGTGGGGTAGGCCATGGTGAGGAGTTTGGGCATCTTCAGGTGCCCCAGCATTGCCTCAATATCAAAATAGAGCCCCACCTCCTTCAGCAAATCTTGGTCAGCGAATCTGGTTGGAGTCCAAGTTGTCCCATTCAGCAAATGATGATACAGCTCTTCCTCAGATGGAGTTTTCG
>NW_013624997.1:0-638 GCF_000695525.1 Brassica oleracea var. oleracea
TTCTAGAAAAGATTGTTGAAGCTAAGGGTAAAGGAAAGGTTGGAGAACAGAAGAGGAAAGTGAAACATGGTCAAACTGCTACTCCAACAAAGGACTCCTCTTTTGTTCCTCCTCCCTATGAGCCAAAGCTACCATTCCCTGGAAGATTCAAAAGACAGCGATTGGAGAAGTACAAGGCACTCTTTGAGAAACAAATGAGTGAAGTTCAGGTCGCAATGCCCATCATTGATGCTTTTATGCTGGTTCCTCAATACAGCAAATTCTTGAAAGATGCTGTAGCTGCAAAGAAGAAAGGAGGGCATGATGATCCTTACCCACGAGTGCAGTGTCATTATCCAGAGGTTAGATGTTTTAAGGAAGCTAGTGGATCCAGGATGTTTCACCTTACCTTGTGCTCTAGGACCCATGGTATTTGAACGGTGTCTTTGCGATCTTGGGGCTAGTGTCAGCTTGATGCCTTTGTCTATTGCAAAGAAGCTTGGATTTACTCAAAGAAGTGTAAACTCTCTTTGGTGTTGGCTGATAGATCAGTGAAGATACCTGTTGGTGATGGTTGGTAACTTTGAGATCCCTACTGATTTTGTTGTGTTAGAGATGGGGGAGGAAGCCCAAGACCCTTTGATCCTTGGAAGACCATT
>NW_013624998.1:0-638 GCF_000695525.1 Brassica oleracea var. oleracea
ATGGAAACAAAATATTTGGGAATATTCACTTTCATATTTTGAAAAATTCATTTAAAAAAAAAACAAAAAAAAAAACAAACCCATTGTTTATTATATTTAAAAATTTCAATTTTAAGGGTATTATTGTCATTTTGAAAATAATTAGCTTAATGGGACATAAAGTATATGATATTAGTCTAAAGGGACATATTTATCATTTTTTTGCTCAAAAATTTTTTTTCCCTTAATAATTTCATATCACTGTTCTTAAAACAATACAAAAGAAAATAGTTTTAAGTTCGTCTGATAATTTTATATTTATGATTGATCTAAAAATATATATATATATAAATACCCCGGCGTAGCCCGGCACAGCTTCTAGTCTAGTATAAAGTATAAACATTGATTAACAAGATATAAAACTAATTTTAGCAAACCATGCCAAAACTCCAACTGATAAACCCGGCTAAAACTATGGCTACGACCAAGAAAACCAGTTTCAGAAAACCCGCCAAACCAAAACAAATAGTAACTAACTAGTTAAGTAGAAGAATTATATAGACTAGTTTTCATGAGCATATAAAAGGATCATCATTAATGTTTTGGATTTGAAATGTAAAAACCCCCTAATTAAGTTTATTTTGGGTTAAAACCCCTAA
>NW_013624999.1:0-638 GCF_000695525.1 Brassica oleracea var. oleracea
AAATAATCAGTTTTTATATATTCTGATTTAAAAATAAATCCATTTTAAGTGTGGTTTGTCCGAGGCACAATGGAACCAATCCTTTGCACCACTACCTCGCCACCATCTTACTAACTAATTCTCTTTGAACATTTTATGTTCTTGTTAATATTGCAAATGTCCCAAACGTGTAATGCAAGATTTTGTACCTGCGGTATGAGACGGGGACAATGCCGGCGCGATATTGGGCAATCTTGAGGAAGACAGGCATGGCAAGATCGAAGTGGGCACGTGGAGGATTGCACCATCCGCCGTTATCGCTTGCCTGAGCAAAGTTTGGTGGGCAGAAGTTGGTTGCGGTAATGAGGATCGATGGGCTACCTGAGTGGCACCATTGTGGGTCATTGGCGCATTTTAGCTCAAAGCAGGCTCCGCAGCTCATACCGTTGTTAAACAGCGCCGTGCTCAAAGCAGCCGTGTTAGTTCCATAGCCTTGGCTGTATAGGTTCCCGTAACCACAAGCTCCTCCTGTAAACAAAACCTATTTTGTTAAAAAAACATGAAATGGTGCATTTACTCTGTTTTATTGTTCTGTTTATTTTTTTGGACTGGCCCATAGTGCCGGAGGCGTCGCTGCCACCGTAGAAAGTGGCGTGTGC
>NW_013625000.1:0-638 GCF_000695525.1 Brassica oleracea var. oleracea
ACAGAATTTTCATATTTTTGATTTTTTTTCAAAATCTATGTGTTAACCCTTACGAAAATATTGAGTTGTTTGGTAAATGTTATATATACTGAAGCCTACGATCTTTAGTGTTGTTTTAAAATTTCTAAACACATTCTACATTTGTATTAATGTATATTAACTCTCTTTCATGGCGCATGGACATCGTTTTAATTTTTTTGTCTATTAATTTAGTAAATCTTCATAATACTCCCTAAATTGGTAGATTAACCACTATAAAATCGTTATTTTCTAGAAAAACGTAGACAATTGTGCGTTAAACCTCTTTGACCTTCATCATATGTTAGTGAAGGATGCAACTATGCTTTAAAACAAAATTTTCATGTTTTTGAAATTTTTTCAAAATCTTTGGGTTAACCCCTACGAAAATAATGATTTTTTCGGTAAATGTTCTATATACTGAAGCCTATGATCTTTAGTGCTGTTTTCAAATTTCTAAAAACATTCTACATTTGTATTAATGTATATTAAACTCTCTTTCATGGCATATGAATACCATTTTAATTTTTTGTCGATTAATTAAGTAAAACTTCATAATACTCCCTATATTAATGGATTAACCACTATAAAATTGCTATTTTCTAGAGAAACGGAGACAA
>NW_013625001.1:0-214 GCF_000695525.1 Brassica oleracea var. oleracea
TTGATGTATTCATAGCTACTTGCCAAGATCCAGCCCAAAACATGGAGGGCTCTCAAGTTGATGGAAGCCATTAATAGCAATCACCGTACCTTCACTATCTCCACCATCACTGAAGATACCATCATAGAGAACCATGGCAAGGTTTTCTAATTTTACTTGTCATAACGTTCATGTATTTCAGGAGCACAGTGAGAACATTCTTCCAAGCAGTGAA
>NW_013625001.1:328-638 GCF_000695525.1 Brassica oleracea var. oleracea
AAGCGCTGCCGTGAGTGATTGGAAATATCTATTATATTCCTATCAGCCCGTCAACGTCTTTTCTATGCATTTTTAAAAACTGCTATTATCTTTGTTTTCCATCATAAACTTTGGATATTTTTTCCCTTGTATGTTTTCTCTGTTCAAAGATTTTATTTCTATTTTGGATTATTAATGAAACGTCAACGGGTTCTAACTCATACAAGATTTGTCAGTGATGTATTTTTTTGGTTTACCTATTTCTGACATTTTTTGTCCACCATAAACTATTTTTAACAAAGTCGAATAAAACTCTAAAAATAAATAATTT
>NW_013625002.1:0-638 GCF_000695525.1 Brassica oleracea var. oleracea
TATGATATATATTTATATAAATGTTAAGATGCATGTCATAATTATAACTTATTTTTAAATTCTAACACGTTAAATTAACATATTTTTTATTATTTAAATATTTTTTTGTAATTTTGTTGGCTATCTAGTTATCATATTTAGCAAAACTATCTGTTTAGTGTTGGAATAAATGTTTTAGATATTTAATTAAACTGCAGAGTATTTTCGGATCGACCACATGGTCAACAATCGATCGATCCGTAAAAAGATGGTCGATCTCCTTGGCCAAGTAAGTACAATTTTAGTAAAAATATATTTTATTTTCAAATATTAAGTATATAACTATTTTTTTGAATATTGTTTTTTTGAATTGTATTTTTTGATTAAATTATTGTATTATAATGTTTATGTAAATATTTTTTGTGATGTTTGAATTTGTGCTGTTTAACAAATTTTTTTTTCTGGAAATAGAAAATAATGATATAACAAAATGTATCTAATACTTGTTAAATGATAATATAATGTAAATTACATCCATTATTTGAAAATAACCATTTGCGTTTTTATATTCATATATAATATAATAGTTTAAGTTTGGAAGATTAATCTATGTATATAAATTATGTATATTTTTAAAAAAAATAATTTAAGATATTATA
>NW_013625003.1:0-637 GCF_000695525.1 Brassica oleracea var. oleracea
AGAAGAAGAAGAACGAGGAGACAATGAAGAAAACAGAACCCACGGTGGAACAAACCCTAGTTCTCCCGTCCGGTTCCAGTGACAAAACCCTAGATTACAACAACAATAATGTTATGAGAGATGAGGAGCTTGATCAGATCATGTCTACTTGTGATAGTTTTGGTCTCCCACACAACAACAACAATGACTCCTTGGACGAGATTGATTTTGATCAACTAATTGATCTTGACTTCGATTTTGATTTTCAGTCTATGAATTCTTCTGACAACAACGAGACCATGAAGATGACAGAGCCCTTGGATCAACCCCTCCTTCTCCCATACGATATTTGTGGCACTCCAGACAACAACACCTTTTCAACTGGAGAGATGAACTTGATTGATATCCGTCAACTCAGTGGCTTTGACTTGGACACCAGTTCAGTATTCGTTGGTGATTCGCTTTTGGACTCTACAATGAACTGCGTAGCTTCTGCTGATGGGTTTATGGAGGCTAACAGTATTCAAGAGACTAATAGTTCTGCATTGAATTCTGTGGCTTGTGATGATGATGATGCCTCTGCTGCTTTGAATGAAGAAGACACCAACTTCTCTGATTTTCTCACTCAATTTCTGCAGTCTTGAAGATAACAACAACA
>NW_013625004.1:0-637 GCF_000695525.1 Brassica oleracea var. oleracea
ATCTTGTCATGGTATCAGAGCATATGATCCAATTCTTTTCTATTGCTTGATATATCGATCTCTTACCAGCTGCCTCTGTTTTTTCATACACGAAACAGAGCCGCTACTTACGAACTCAATAATCTCTGCGCACGATGTCTCTTGTGGAAACAACCGCAGCACCTAAGAGGCGAACAATCTCGCCTTATGATCTCACATCTGGAGATAACCCCGGTGCCGTCATCTCATCCCCGTTGCTCAACGGTACGAACTATGATGAATGGGCAATTAACTTGCGGATGGCCTTGAGCTCACGCAAGAAATTCAGATTCATTGATGGAAGCATAGCCAAACCTGCAGCTGACTCGCCAAATCTCGAAGATTGGATTGCCAATAATCATCTATTGGTGGGGTGGATAAAACAGACTATCGAACCTAAGATACGATCGTCTATATCTACTCGTGAAGTTGCAAAAGAGCTGTGGGATATAATCAAGAAGAGGTTTTCGGTGAAGAGTGGAGCAAGACTCCAACAGCTCCGCAATTCTCTAGCCACTTGCAAACAGAACGGGACTTCGGTGGAAGATTACTTTGGGCGCCTGACGAAGATCTGGGATGGAATAAAGGAATGTATGAATTCGAAACAGTGTAGTTGTGG
>NW_013625005.1:0-637 GCF_000695525.1 Brassica oleracea var. oleracea
TAGTATTACGAAACAAAACTCAAACATGTGTGTTCTGATTCTACTTGCAGGAGGAGGAAGAAGATGTGGTCATGGAAGACAACGTCGTTGTGGCGACTATGGGCAGTAAAAACGGCATCATAATAACGAGTAGGGGAACAAAGGTGAAAGCAAAGAGAAAGGACAAGGAAAAAGTTAGCTCGGGACGACCGGGGCAACATCACTAGCAGTTTCACTACATTATTATTATTTAGTTTGATTCTTTGCAGCCAGTTATGATTTTTGTTTTAATAAATGTTTCAATAATGGTAGTATAGTGTTGTTGTTTGCATTGATAGTTCTTAATGATATTAACTATCTACGGACTACGGATACAAAATGGCTAAGCTAGTTCATTAATCTGAGAACAACAATAAAGTTTCATTAATATTCCAGCGTAAATTCACAACCACTACTAATACTATCGTACGTAACTGTTATTAATCAATGTTAAACATTAAAGGTCTACCTGAATCCTAATTAATATTTTGGTGTTTAAACCACTAGTCATCAGCTCGTCCTACCTCACATTATATTATAGGTCGGTAAGCCTACTCGTGTGAATCAACTACGACGTGTGCTTTGTAGGTTATAGTTTTAAATGTCTCCACTCCTATAT
>NW_013625006.1:0-637 GCF_000695525.1 Brassica oleracea var. oleracea
CACGAGGAAAACCGCCCTCGTTAAGATTATGTTTTCTTGTAGTGAAATTAGAATGACATTCTTTATGAAACAAAATGGAGTAGTTTCCAACAAAAAAAAATCTTAATTCCTTTTCGTTTTTCGGAATTTCAGATTATTTGATTAATCATATAGTTTCTTGGTCAAAGAAATTCAATAATACATCTTATTTAAATGCAATAATCAATACATATAATTTGTATATATTAACTATTAATTTATCTTAATATTGGGGGCATATATTTATATAAAAATTCAAAAATAATATATATTATCGAATTGTGCATATTTTAAACTACCTCAACTCGAGACCGAAAAAATTATTAATTTAGAGTGTTTATTAAATTATCGAGTATCAATTTATGCATTTTCTAGTGTTATAGTCCTTTTCCCCTTCAATAATTAAGCCATTGTATTTGAGAATTAATAAACCAAAGGCAATTTTCGTCTCTTGGAGTTACTTTCATTTTCTAATCTATACAATTGACAAGACGCATAAACATCGTCTACGTCCTCAGAAGCTGCAGGGAAATTGTAGATGTATGTTTTGAACGACCATACACTACAAGAATACAGCGGTATTCTGACGGATATTCCGACGGAAAATGAAATCCTCGGA
>NW_013625007.1:0-637 GCF_000695525.1 Brassica oleracea var. oleracea
GATTCGGGAAAGAAAATCGATGGCTGTCTATAAATAATAGAATTGGAAGCAGAAATAGTCCCACACAATTTCTCACATAGTTGCTTCTCTCTCTCTCCTGCTCGTTCGCTTGCTCTGTTCTCCTGCTACGATTACGTTTATGCCAATTTCGTTTTAGGGTTGTTAGAGAATTTGATATTTGCATCTCTTTTGCTCGCTCTGCTAATTGCGTTTTGTTGTTCAGATAATCTTGTAAATTCGTTTTAGATTTTTAGAAAACTTGTTCACCGGTCGCTGTTGTGTTGTCCGTTTCTTGCCTTTGTTAAGCGGTTTTTTAGGTTTTGGTTAATCAGTTTTTTTATCGTCGATCGGTATTGTGTTGTGTGTTTGGTAATAATGAATGCAGGTATGAACTGGAAGGAACATGGTCGGAAGATTCCCAAGGAAAATCTGGACAGATTCATACCGAACAGATCAGCTATGGATTTCGACTTTGCTCATCACGCCCTCACCGAAGCCCTAATCGAAGCAAGAGACGGCCAAAAAAAAGAAGCGCGGGAGCTTTCACCCTCCAAAGAGGCTTACAGGAAGCGTTTGGCTGAAACGCTCGGTCTCAACCGCACCCGTATTCTCGCCTTCAGGAACAAACCTCAACCTC
>NW_013625008.1:0-637 GCF_000695525.1 Brassica oleracea var. oleracea
TATGAACATAATCTATTAATAAAGGTTTAATCCAACTATTATTTTCTTCATATAACCTACTTAAAAAATAAATTAAACTAGAGAGTGACCCGCCCTCGGAGGGCGGGTATATTATTGATGCCCAAATATATTGATGCAGTTAGGTGAGAACTGATGTAGTGGTTATTAGGTTAACTGATGCGGTGGTTATTGTATAAAGTTTGTATTTTTCTTATATACAGTTATCATATCAAAAGGTATGTATCATGGAAAATATTTGTTGGACTAAACTAATATCAATAAGTCACACTTGTGTTTTAATAGAATAGATATTTGATAACTGCATTTTAAATAAAGCAAAATAAACAAATTATACAACATATAATTTGTAACTTCCATCCCAAAATTCTCGGTACCCACATATATATCACCGACAATTTTGTTTTTTGAAAAAATATATCACTGACACACTGACAATTAATATATATATATATATATATATATATTAACAAATATTCTTTCTTTTTGGGTTTATATCAAACATGAATTGTATATTACTGACATTTATATATATATATATATATATATATATAAATGTCAGTAATATACCTGATTTATATCAAATGTGAATTGTTAACCTATATAATCTTAGATTAAA
>NW_013625009.1:0-637 GCF_000695525.1 Brassica oleracea var. oleracea
CTTTATGTTCAAGTGCTACTCTCTTATGTACAAATATATCTTTATGTATCGACACTTATATATGGTCCCATTGTGTTCTAGACATGATCTAATCGATTTGAGATTTCATTATCCAGGACCTTTGTTACCTAGTAACTTGGCGTCCCAAACTACATGGTTTGGTACCTTAGATGTTTAGCTGCGCAGCCTTTTCTCAATGTCTAGTCTGGTTTCCTTATGACCTCGGATTTGTATTCTATGCACCTTTCTCTTTTCCTTTCGAGGTTCCTTATCTTATGGAACACTTTGGTCTATCTTGTATAGACTCTGTAGAAACTTGACTATGTCTCTTTCTAGGACATCAGATTTCATTTGGTGCTAAGCTGGTTATGACTTAGTCATTCTTTTCTTTTCTTTTCGGGTCAGTGTCTGGCATCTCGATTAGCTAGCTATGTATAATCTTTTCTTTCTTTGGACGTCTATAATTCTAATCCGAGGATCTTTGTCAAGACAATGATGGTTGATACCATTCTGTTTCTTATCATTCTTTACTCTTTACCAACTTATAGCTTTCTCCTTTTAATGTTGGATTGTCGAATTCATTGATCATACAATCCGTGTACCTGGCCACTTTCTGATCACCAATATTTGGCTCAAG
>NW_013625010.1:0-637 GCF_000695525.1 Brassica oleracea var. oleracea
AGATCCCTTTGGGCCGTCTTCCGACTCGATACGGTTACTACGAATTCTCTTTGATAAAGAACGAACTTTCCGCGGTTTCTAATCCGCGAAGTTTGATCGATGAATTTGAATAGCGGAAAACATGGACTGAGCTTGCTACGGTCTTCGGGAGATAGCATTCGAAGGTTTGACGAGAATGCATGGATTGATGTCGTATCGATGTTCGGAAGGGTTCAATCGCTACACAGTAAACACATTCGTGTATAACCTAGAATCATCTTCACTATCTCCAATGGTACAAAGTAAACACTATTTCAATATATCTGCATAATAAGAAACATGTAATAATGAGAGTAAAAATAATTTTTATGAACAAAACTTAACAAGATAAACCGCATGGAAATAACATAAATTTAAAAATTGTTGTGAAACTTAGGATTTAGAACCGTAAGTTTCTGTATATTATTAATCATAAAGTGTTCCCTTTATATAGGGGATTACAAAATAGATAAAATGAAAGATTACAAATCATAAACATAAAGAAAAAGGAAATTCTAATCATACAAGGAAAAGAAAATTGAGTTTTATTTTCTCCTAAACCATGTAGCCGCCTCTCTCTCTCTCTAAATCTCTCTCTCTAAGCGTATGGGCCGATTAT
>NW_013625011.1:0-637 GCF_000695525.1 Brassica oleracea var. oleracea
CAGCATATCCAGCTCCATCCATCCTTCCCTCAGCCTTCCCACAAGCTCATACAACTCATCCTTTCCTTGTTTTTTTTTTTTCTTAATTATGTGAGTTGTTTTACAATGTATGTTGACGTTTTGTTTTCCCCTTGTTCTTTAAACTTTATGATAAGCGGTTTCTACCCTCTGAAGCAAAAAATCAGCTGATCACATATCAGCCGAGCCAACTCAGAAATCGATTGCGAACAAGTGGCGTTACAGTCCAAGCGGAGAGAAGGAGAACCCGAGCGTCTTCTCTTTTACAGAGGCGAATCAACTGAGAGTGGTGTCAACACTGTAAGTTAAATCAAAACACTCTTTATGAGTGTCACATCAATCAACCATATATATATACTCCTAGGGTCCAACCGAATCATTCTTCCTCCACATAAGGGACACTGGCAATGTTCTTCATCAGGCTCTACTTGATCTTCTTCTTCACTTTCATCACCATTTGGATCCATGATAGGAATCTCTTCTTCTGGGTTAGCGCCATCTCCAATCACTTGTTCATGATCTTGGGGATTATGAGCGAAATCAACATCTACGACGACGTTTTGACCTATCTTTTTGGCTCGAGTGAGCCGTTCCATCTTCTTCTCTTTCTCCTCCGACC
>NW_013625012.1:0-637 GCF_000695525.1 Brassica oleracea var. oleracea
CCGGGTGCGACGACCCAAACCGATCAAACGTCCCTTCTTCTTTGGAATCGACTGAAATAGAAAATATCCAAATTTTAATCAAGAAATAAATAAATTGAACTTAAAAAAAAAAGAACTTACGGATTCAACGATTTCGTTGATTCGAAACCGGGACAAGTTGGTCGAAGCCATCGAAGCGTCATCCTCGGTTTCAAGCTGAGAAACTTCGTCTTGTACCTGAGTTTGGACCAGGCTGACCACTTCCCTCACAAGACCGTCATCAATCTGGCCGGTCTTCTTGTTGGTATACGCCCTCTTCATTAGGGCGAGATCATCAACCGGCTCGCCATCATTTTCTTCCGCCTTGAAAAAAAACATAAATTAAAGAAACATTAGAAATTAGAAGAAATGCACGAAAAAATAAATTTTCAAAATTTAAATAATTGAAGAAAAAGCGGCTGAACTTACCATGCGATCTCCGAGAGAGGCAATAGATTGAGCACCCAAGTTATGCTTGAAGATGCTATTCCCTTTACGGTCGCTCCTGCGGTTGGTGGAGTTGGTGGAAGAAGTTTGTATCCCAATGCGCACACAACTCCGTCCAGACACATTTGTTTATCGACTTTGGGACCTTTTGATAAAAAAAAAGAAAATAGTT
>NW_013625013.1:0-637 GCF_000695525.1 Brassica oleracea var. oleracea
ACAGCACTTACGACGTCGAGCTATATGCTGTAGTGCAGGCGGTAAAGCACTGGAGACACTATCTCTTCCACCGTGAGTTTGTCCTGTATACAGATCATGACGCTCTGAAACATATGAGCTCTCAAGATAAGGTCACTTCTCGACATGCTTCTTGGTTTTCTTATCTCCAACAATTTACTTTTGTGATCAAACACAAAGCTGGTGCTCTTAATAAAGTGGCGGATGCTCTCAGTCGTCGTCACACTTTGCTAGCCTCAATGCATGTCTCAGTGGTGGGGTTTGAGACTCTTCCCGATCTGTATCCTCTTGACCCTTTCTTCAGCAAAATATGGAATGATTTGCAGCTTAACAGAAGCAGCGAGTACGTTATTGTTGATGGGTTTTTGTTTCGTGGAAATAAACTTTGCATTCCAGAGAGTAGTTTACGTCTCCAAGTTATACGAGAATTTCACAATGAAGGTCATGTAGGCAGGGATCGCACTCTTCAGCTGGTCACTTCATCTTATTTCTGGCCATCATTACGTCGGGACGTTGAACGTTTTATTGTTCGTTGTGGAATATGTCAAGCATCCAAAGGACATGCGTCCAACGCTGGACTGTATCTCCCATTACCGATCCCTTCTCAGCCATGGACAGA
>NW_013625014.1:0-637 GCF_000695525.1 Brassica oleracea var. oleracea
GATGGAGTTAATTTCCATTTTTCATGTGTGCGCCTGAATCATGATATTTTGATGTTTATGTCAAAGTAATTTAGTTAACAACACACAGGCCCACATCTCAAATCATGTTACCAAATTGTTTAGGTTCATGTGTTTCAATTTGCTTAGTATCTTATAACAAAGTTAATTTGAAGCCACTACAGATAACCAAAAAACAATGTTTGTTACCAATATAACAACAACAAAAAATTGGCTGCTTCTGCTCTCATGTAAGTGGCCCCACTCGAATTTGTTGGAAAATACGGTACTGTATGTAGTTTCTTATATATTACAATCTAAAAATAAATGAAATGTTTTAAAAATACTCTTTTTGGAGGAAAAATATAGATAGACCTGAGTTTTAGCACGTAATATGTAAAAATATGACACCAGTGCATACGTAGAAGTACCATTTTTGAGTTACTTTTAGTTTCATATTCTTGAGATAGTCTATGAGAACACCATTATTGGGAATTATCTAATAGAAATTCTCAGAAGACAAAAAATTATAAAATATGATAATATTATAGTGTGTAATATCTCAAAATAATGAGAACTTCACCCCAAAGAACTCAATTACATATTAATGTCTACATGTGTTCAAAAAAAAAAAAAAAAA
>NW_013625015.1:0-637 GCF_000695525.1 Brassica oleracea var. oleracea
ACAGATCAGTCTAAGTCCCTCCTGGACTTAACTTCACAAGATAGATATTCCAGGGCACTCCTGAAGCTTGATTGAACTCTTCTGTGAGATTTTAGAGATTTAAGAAGGTATTGAGAGATTAAGAAAGATTAAGGAAGAGTTTAGGAGAAGATTTAAACGAGTATCATGGTTTGTGAGTGATTAAGAGACTTTGAGATTTAAACTAGGGAGAGAGTAGAGAAAGAGTGATTCAATCTCGTTAATCATTTATCTGATGAGGTTACAACTTATATAGTATGAGAGCTTAGGGTTTACAAGGTTTAAAGATAAGCTAAAGCATATAAACTTTAGAGAATCTGAGTTTGATATAAGAAAAGAAAAGAATTAGAGAAGTTTTAGAGATGATTTAGGACGAGTTTAGCTAAGAGTTTAGTGTATAATCATGATTGGGAGTCTTTGAGTCTAAGAGGGTGTTTTGGTGTCAAGAACTGTCTAATTATCATTAATGAAGAGTTTACAATATATATAGGAGAAGATACAAGGGTTTTCCCAAAGGTAAAGTAAGCAAAGCATGTGCAGTCAAGGAGGAGCTAGGTGCCGGTTTCAAACTCAGCCAATGGGAGACTCCACATGTGTGGGATGAATGGATAAGGTTGCT
>NW_013625016.1:0-637 GCF_000695525.1 Brassica oleracea var. oleracea
GAAAAATTCAAAAAAATGAAAATACTGTTTTAATGCATAGTTGCATCGTTCACTAATGTATAAATGAATGTCAAAGAGGTTTGGAACTTTTGTTGTCTTTTTTTCTCTAGAAAATAGAGATTTACAGCGGTTAGTCCACCAATTTAAGGAGTATTCTGAAGTTTTACTAAATTAATTGACAAAAAATTAAAATGATGCGCAAGTACCATGAAAGAGAATTTAATATATATTAATAAAAATGTAAAATGTCTTTCGAAATTTTAAAACAACACTAAAGATCATATGCTTAAGTATATAGAGCATTTACCGTAAAATTAATTATTTTCGTAGGGGTTAACACATAGATTTTGAGAAAAATTCAAAAATATGAAAATACTGTTTTAATGCATAGTTGCATCCTTCACTAACGTATAATGAATGTCAAAGAGGTTTGAAACTTTTGTTGTCTTCTTTTCTCTAGAAAATAGCGATTTACAGCGGTTAGTCCATCAATTTAAGGAGTATTATGAAGTTTTACTAAATTAATTGACAAAAATTAAAATGATGCGAATGTACCATGAAAGAGAATTTAATATATATTAATACAAATATAGAATGTCTTTCGAAATTTTAAAACAACACTAAAGATCATATGCTT
>NW_013625017.1:0-637 GCF_000695525.1 Brassica oleracea var. oleracea
TTGTTTCATGTAAATTTCCTCTTCTAAATCACCATTTAGAAAAGCAGATTTTACATCCATTTAATGGATTTCTAGGTCTCTTAAGGCTGTGATTGCTATCATCAGTCTTATTGATGTTATTCTCGTTACTGGAGAATATGTATCAAAATAGTCAAAGCCTTCCTTTTGTCGAACTACAAGCCTAGATTTGTATTTTCCACCAGGTTTTCGTGTCATTATCTATTTATTTCCTAATGCTTTGCAGCCAGGTGGTAAATCTGTTATGTACCATGTATAATTTTGCATGATAGAGTCAAATTCACTCCTGACAGCTTCGTTCCAAAATGGATCTTCTGGTGAAGCCATTGCTTCTGCCAGAGTTTTTGGAATATTTTCGACTCAAAATGCCATTAGGAAATCTTCACCAAAAGATTTTTCTTTTCGAGCTCTTTTGCTTCTTCGAGGTTCATCTTTTTCTTCATTTTTTGAAATCGTTTGTCTCAGTTTCTGAGTTCTTGTCATTGTCTCTTTCTTCTCGAGTTCGTTTTGAACCTTGTTTTTCCTTATATGGAAAAATATTTTCAAAAAGATGCATTTCTTGATTCCATGATTGTTTTTTCATGAATGTCTGATATTTCAGATTTATGTACCAGAAATC
>NW_013625018.1:0-637 GCF_000695525.1 Brassica oleracea var. oleracea
TATTTATAAATGTTTTTTTATTATAATTATCTTATTTATTTGATATTGTTGATATTTTTTTTTATTTTACGGTTTCTACGGCTTATAAATGAAAAATGTAGGTTTTTTAACTAAAATACTTAAATTGCTTTTTTTTTTTTTTTGCTGTAGCTTTAAAAATAAAGCTAAAGCATGATAGGTAAAAATTAATAGAAATTTGATGTAGGCTTTAACTTTGAAAAGTAAAGCTAAAGCATGACTAGTAAAGTTTAATGATTTAGAAAAAAATAAAGCTAAACTAGGTAGATAAAGTCCAACCAATCACCCCCTAAGTCTTTATTTAAATTGATTATTTACGTCTGTCCGTGCGAATTTAACATAACTTTGATAGTACACCATGTTATCCAAAACCCTCATGCCCTTTTACATTATTACTTACATGACGTTGACATCCATCGCGTTATTTTGTTATTTTCCTTTTATTTCTTCGTCATCCATTGTTTTTTTTTTCTTTTTTTTCGATAAACCTATAGGGTGATCCGGTCGGTCCTGAAAGGAACGCACTTAGTGCTACATAGTAGACTAACCCGAAAGCGTACTACACTGCCTGATTCTTAGGAAGTCTTCTAGGTCAATGTTTAATAAATTTTCATTTTCT
>NW_013625019.1:0-637 GCF_000695525.1 Brassica oleracea var. oleracea
AATTCAGGGTTCCTTGTCAAGGAGAGTGCGCTAGTAGTCCCCCGGAGAGCTTCTTTACTTGTTACGAGGCATTTGTGGTTCGTTGCCGTTTATGGTTTCCGATCCCCGAGATCATCGTCCGTGTGTTGGATCGCTTTGGGGTGGCGATAACCCAACTGAATCCTCTTGGCATCCAGCACCTCATAGGGATCGTGGTCCTGAGCTACGAGCATGGTCTTTCACTCACCGTTGATCACTTCGAAGCGCTTCTTCGATTACAAATCATCAGGGAAATAGACACGTACAGGCTGGTTCCTCGGAACTTCATGTCAGTGGTAAAGGGGCTTACTTCTAACTTCAACTCATGGAGGAAGTTTTTCTTCTTCGTTCGTGTAGACGCAGCGTCCGTTGAGGAGAGTTGTATCCCACTGTTTCGGAGGTTGCCGAACGATCGTCCCTTTATCAACCCTCTTGCTCTTTTTTCTGGAATTCTTTTTCGCCGAAGAGAGTTCGAAAGGCGTTGAGGTTTGTGCATCCTGGTCCTGCTTAGGGCGGAGAAACAAGGAGTGATTCCGAGACTGAAGACCAAGGTCCCAACGCCGGTCCCAACACCGCTCCCACTATTGTGTCGGGGCCGAATTCTTCGAAGGGGAAAGAT
>NW_013625020.1:0-637 GCF_000695525.1 Brassica oleracea var. oleracea
TAGTAA
The DNA here is from genome assembly GCF_000695525.1 of Brassica oleracea var. oleracea. Classification (NCBI taxonomy): domain Eukaryota; kingdom Viridiplantae; phylum Streptophyta; class Magnoliopsida; order Brassicales; family Brassicaceae; genus Brassica; species Brassica oleracea. Next base: position 7 of record NW_013625020.1, read on the forward strand.
TTTCATTCCAATTTAGTTGCTTGGGTGCATAAGTAGATACAGGTGAACTTCGGAGAACTTCTGATGCCTCCTTTGCTTCCATAGCTTGTGTATTTATAGGCGAAGAGGCTTGATAGTTGTGGCGTTGATTCATTGGTTGAGTACACGTGTCTTCCATCTAATGGTGCCGACATCGTTATTGCGTCATTGCTTACGTCACTTCTTGCATCACTGCTTACGTCATTGCTTGCGTCATTGCTTACGTCACTGCTTGCGTATTTATTTTATTTTATTTAACTAGATATACTCTATTTATTATTTTATGGTACGAATAAGTACAGTTTTTATAAAAGATATTAAAATAATATAAAGAGTCTCCACTACTTTATGTATCCTTTCACTTCTGACAAGGACATAACATCTTATTGTTTTCATGTGTGATCGGTATACAACCAGCTTAGAACATGAATATCTCCAGCCCATTGAGAAACTCCTTCGTCACTCTCGTTTCAGAATATTTGTGCGTAGACATCTTACTTCGTAACTCGTATATATTGCCATCACTAGACATTTTTTCATTCACATCTCTATGTTCTTTTTTTTTGGTGTCTTCCATGCTCAAAAGAATATCATATATATGAAATTTTTTTCA
>NW_013625021.1:0-637 GCF_000695525.1 Brassica oleracea var. oleracea
ACCTTACCAAAGAAAACCCATTGGGACAAAACTTTGATAAGGGAAAACGAGTAATGACCTCATAGCTAAGGGGCTTAGCTCCTTCTTGTGAGATCAATGAGTCCTAGCCGGCTATGAATGGACTCAATTGTCTTCTGCCTTGCTGCCTTTGTGAACACATCTACTAGCTGATCTTCACTTCTCTTGTAACATGGTAAGATGACTCCAAGAAGAATCATTTGCCTCACCTTGTGACAATCTACTTCAATGTGCTTGGTTCTCTCATGGAAGACTGAGTTGGTGGCAATGTGTATAGCAGCCTGGTTGTCGCAATGCATGGTCATTGGAGTAGATTGAATAATCTCCAAGTGCTTCAGTATCCCTTTGATCCATACAAGCTCATTAGTCAGCTTCAGCATGGCTCGATATTCAGCTTCAGCACTTGAGCCTGAGACCACCTTCTGCTTCTTACTCTTCCAAGTTACTAAGTTCCCTCCAATGAATGTGCAGTAGCCGGTTGTGGACCTTCTATCTGCTCTATCTCCTGCCCGATTCACATCACAGTATGCTACAACTTCAGTACTCCCATTACACCCCATCCACATTCCTTCATCCGCTGAGCCATTAAGATACATCAAGAGCCGGTTCACCATTCCCC
>NW_013625022.1:0-637 GCF_000695525.1 Brassica oleracea var. oleracea
ACTACTTTATGTATCCAAATACAACTTTTCACATCGCGATTCACCCTTGTTTGACTAGAATGACAAAGAAGTTGTCATATTCCCATATAAGAAAAATGGGATCACCTGATTTAAAAGTGGGATAACTTCTTCATCCTAACTCCTATGAGATTTATTCAACTTCCTGGTGATTCTACACTACTTTATGTATCCAAATACAACTTTTCACATCGCGATTCACCCTTGTTTGACTAGAATGACAAAGAAGTTGTCATATTCCCATATAAGAAAAATGGGATCACCTGATTTAAAAGTGGGATAACTTCTTCATCCTAACTCCTATGAGATTTATTCAACTTCCTGGTGATTCTCCACTGCTGTATGTATCCATATACAGCTTCTCAGATCACGATTTATCCTGGTTTGATTAGAATGACAAAAGAAGTTGTCATATTCCCAAACATGAAAAATGGGATCACCTGATTTGAAAGTGGGATAACTTCTTAATCTTAACTCCTATGAGACTTATTCAACTTCCGGGTTATTCTCCGCTACTTTATGTATCCATATACAGCTTCTCACATCGTGATTCATCCTGGTTTGATTTGAACGACGAAGAAGTTCTCATATTCCCTATTAGGAAAGATGGGATCACCTG
>NW_013625023.1:0-636 GCF_000695525.1 Brassica oleracea var. oleracea
ATTCTAACGTTCTAATAATATTTACTTTCTATATGCTAATACACCCCCTCAAGATGGACCACCGGAGGAGAGTCCAATCTTGATGCATAGGCCTTCAAAACGTGGTCTGGAGAGTGGTTTAGTTAGAGCATCTGCTAGTTGATCATGAGTAGACACATGAGAGACCCGCACTACACCATTCTGCACCTGATGTCGAACAAAGTGATAGTCCAGAGCTAGATGTTTCATGCGAGAGTGAAATACCGGGTTAGCCGCTAGGTACGTTGCTCCCATGTTGTCACAATAAATGGCTGGTATTTGTGAGATGGAGAGACCGAGTTCCTTCATGAGAGATGTGATCCAGCATATTTCTGCGGCTGTCGCTGCAACGGATCTATACTCAGCTTCAGTTGAAGATCTTGCTACACCAGTTTGCTTTTTCGAAGACCAAGCAACAGGGTGACTGCCAAGGTAGACAATATAAGCTCCCGTTGATGTGTAATCATCTCTGTTTCCAGCCCAATCAGCGTCGGTGAAAGCATGTAAAGTCGGATTGTTTTTGCTGGAGAAGGAGATGCTGTGTGTTCTTGTCCCGGAGAGATATCGTAGAACTCTTTTTACGGCTGTCCAGTGCTCTGTTGTTGGCTGGTGCATAAA
>NW_013625024.1:0-636 GCF_000695525.1 Brassica oleracea var. oleracea
CTGAGAAAGCTAACTCTTCTGGAGGAATGGTTTGGCCCACTGCGAGAGACGAGGCGGAGCTGGTAGAAGATTTCGGCTTGGTTATCGGAGAACAGGATCAAATCGACTGCGGATTCTCCTCCTTTGATGGGATGTTACACTGGGCTATAGGTAAATCATCTTCCCCATTTGTCTTCTTCTTCTCCTTCTCCTTTACTATGTACTCCTCTAGATCTGATTCTACCATATCCGGTACGTCATTCGGATCCGGTGACATTGAAGGAAGCAGCTAAAGATGTTTATGGATGAGTTGCAGAAGCGTCAAGTAGAGTTAAAGCTTAAAGGTGCCAACTTTTGTGCTATGATGACTCTGTTTTCTATGGAATCTCATCTGAAAATTAGTGTTGAATAGGAGCTGGTGGAGAAGCTGGACATGCCGTCTGACGCGGAGTTGATGCAGATCGCCGTATCTGACTTGAACAATGCTTCCTTGTCCCTGGAAGATTTTCACCGTGAAACTCTTACAGGACACAATGACCTTGTTATATTATTCTGGGTACAATCACCTTCTAACTTGTGCTACTTTGGAAACATGTTTCAGGCTCTTACAGCAATCAACACTCTTCTTCAACTCAAATCCATAGAGCCTTTGATTCT
>NW_013625025.1:0-636 GCF_000695525.1 Brassica oleracea var. oleracea
AAAAAAATACAATAATTATTTTTTTGTATTTTATTTTAATTCTATAATTAAAATTGGTTTATGATACACATGTAGGGAAAATATTTATTTTGATTAATTTATGTTATTATCTTAATTAAACATATAACCATGGTATTAAAAAATTGATGATTAGTTTAGTTATTTCACGTAAAATGAGTTTTATATTTCACTCTGAACTAAATAATAATTTCTTTTATTCAATATTTGACTAATTTTGTTAACTGTATTTAGTTGATTTTTTTGTTTCACACACACAAATATAATATGTATAATTTCATAGATGTAATTTTAGAAAAAATGAAATCTTCCTTGGTTTGAGGTTGTACAACTGGTAACCAACAAGTTTTTGAAATATACTGATTTAAATATTTATAAAATTTAAAACAATTAATTAATATTATGTTTTATATATAAATTTAAGTTATTTTGTAATTTAATTACATGTACAACAATTAAATATAAAATTATTCTAAACAATAATGTCTTGTTGCTTCAATTAAACTTCTGAATTTGAGTAGAGTTAGATCAGTTTGATTATGATCGGTTTTATGATCATTTAGTATATTAATTATATTTTAGGTGAAATTGGCTCCTTTTCTATATATATATTTTTTT
>NW_013625026.1:0-636 GCF_000695525.1 Brassica oleracea var. oleracea
GTGTTAGCCGGAGCGTTTCGGCGACAATTAAGGGTTACTACGACGGGACATACCCGAACTGGAGCAATACACCAAATCACGTTATGATCACGTGGTTTAAATGTTTTGCGGTAAGATTTTTATATTTAATTAAATTTTCACTTTTAAATGTATATATATATATATTTAATATTTATTATTAATTGTAATTTTTTCAAAATTTTTATGTTGCAGCAAAAGTGGCATTGATCTTTGGGAATCACCGAGAGGGTGAAGGCGGAATTCGTTGCAAAGGCAAAGATACGCCTCTGCAACACAGTCTCTGATTGGAAGGACAAGTGGGAGATCTACGTGTATGAGGGAAAGCCCGCTGAGCTCACGACGGATGTGTGGGATGGCCTCATCGCCTATTGGGAGCACCCCTCTTCGATCAAAAAGGCCAATTCGTGCTCGGCTTCTCGAATGACGAAGGATAAAGATGGTCATTTGCCCATGCTTCACAGAACTGGACAAAAACCTCATGCAGGAGTCCGTCTAGAAGCTGTAAGTTTTGTTTTAAATATATATTTTAAAATATTCAATTAATATTATTTATAATATTTAATTTAGTTTTTTTTTTTGTAGTTCGAGAAGACGGGAGTCTTACCTTCTCTGTAT
>NW_013625027.1:0-166 GCF_000695525.1 Brassica oleracea var. oleracea
ATTTTCAGAAGGTTGAGGATTACAATTCCGCTGTCCTGCGGATAGTTACACTCCTGAAGTATTGTGGTAATCCTGTCTCCGAGGCAGAAATGATGAATAAAACATATATCACTTTCCACAAACAGCTTCACTTCTTGCCCGAAATTTACAGAAAATGCGGGTACAC
>NW_013625027.1:311-636 GCF_000695525.1 Brassica oleracea var. oleracea
CTTACAATCCCAAATGGAGGGGATCTAACAAGTGGGTTAGACCCGGGCAAGTTTCCAAGGGTAAAGAAACTCAAGAGGATACCACCCAGAAGCGTGAGACAGTGTGTTACAGATGTGACTATAAAGGACATTGGTCATGTACCTGTCGTACTCCTTCACATCTCTGTAAGTTATATCAAGAGTCCACGAAAGGCAAAGCTAAAGAAGTGAACCTCACTGAAAACTTTGAGGGGACATCATACCTCGATGCCTCCAACTTCGCTAATGAGCTGGACTAAATTACTCCTGAAGAGAGCCGAAATGCTTATAATAAGACTATTGAATA
>NW_013625028.1:0-636 GCF_000695525.1 Brassica oleracea var. oleracea
GAAGAGTCCTACTTGTTTTCGTCGTAAAATCTCAACGGAAACACCGACTGAGACGAAATGAAAAGCGTTACGATGATGATTCAAAAGGGAACGCAAAGGAGGACCCTTTTTAGGCTTGACAGGTCGCTACATAGCGAGTGGAGAGTTGGCTTGAGCTCGGTCGCTACGTAGCAACCAAGCCGTGTGCTTGCTCGGACGCTACGTAGCGACCGAGCTGTGTAATAGATTTGTTGCGCTTCCTTTTTCCGCGATTAACCTAGGGGTTTTCTACCGTTTTTGGGAGAACAAGTTTTACCCTTCCGAAATGTTTTCGGAAAACGTGCTTTGGTAAAATCCTTACGCATTGAGATTTCTTTTGTTCGGTAATGAGCCAAACTTACGGGGTTTGATAAGATTTATCGTTTCCCTTTATAAAATAGAAATCGCGAGATTGTTTCATTGCACGTCCTGTGGCGAAAAGTCGCAGCAAGGTTTTCGATTTTCTCAAGAACTGTGGCGTTTGCGTAGGCGTTGGCCATAGGCGCAGTGGCGGCTGGAGTTTTCTTACCAGCGTTGTTTCGAACCGCGATTATCTCTTTCATATTTCCAGCATTGTTTTGATCAAGCGTTTTGCGGCTATGAGTTAGAGTAATCCGT
>NW_013625029.1:0-636 GCF_000695525.1 Brassica oleracea var. oleracea
TTTTCGAATTTAAATTTCAAAAATTTTATTTTTTTAAAAAAATAATAATTTTTTTTAAATTCCGAGGACATGAACCCTCGGAATATACCGAGGGACATGTTCCTCGGAATATACCGAGGGACTCATTCCTCGGAATATACCGAGGGACATGTTCCTCGGAATTTTCCGAGGGTTCACTTCCTCGGAAATTCCCGATGAAAATTCCGAGGAACATTTCGTCGGAACTTCCGAGGTAAATTCCGAGGAAGTTCTCCCTCGGTATATTCCGAGGAGCTTTCCGACGAACTGGTGGTCCTCGGAGTTTCCTCGGAAATTTGTTTCCTCGGAATTCCGTCGGAAAATTTCGAGGGAATTTCGAGGAAAAAAGAATTTTCGAGGAGTTATTTCCGAAGACTTGTTTCGTCGGTATGTCGTTGGAATAACGTTATTCCGACGATATACCGACGATTTTTTCCCTCAGTGTGTCGCTGTTTTCTTGTAGTGGACAGAATTATTCAATATGGTGTAATACTTTTATAAATTTGATCTATCAACAGGGACATCGAAAAAAATCAGTACATAAATGCACCAATTTATAAAATTCATGGTGCACTACAAGAAAACACATCATTTGCAAGGGAAAAATGCATTGCAATT
>NW_013625030.1:0-636 GCF_000695525.1 Brassica oleracea var. oleracea
ACGGAGCCACCGTCTCACCTCCGCGGCACCGATTGGATCCACACCGTCGTAAGCTTGGAGCCATGGGAGAAAAATGTTATGTTAACGTAGAACCATATGTGTTAGTTTCCCCACCTTCATTATCACGTATTAACCAAATGATATCATTTATTACTTGTGGTGCAAGTGATCTAAATATCTTAAATCCTTATTGGTTTATGCGTAGAAACAATGGTGGACTTTAAGGTTGACTTGTTTGATAAGTTACTCTTTTGGAAGCTTAGAGCAATTTCTGATCCATTTCCGATAGTGGCCAAGGTGAGGGTCTTTTCTCGAATTTCTCTTACACGGCTTAGGACCTCGAATAAGTATAATTTATTTCTAATGTGTTTCCGTCTGTGTGAAATCGAGTCTATTATTGCTTGTTTAGTTTTTAGGTTATTTGCTTAAACCGGAAGTAGGGTGTTAGGGGATTCAACAATGATTGTCTCATTTAAAATTGGTAAATAAAAATAGTTGTTTTATTAGGAGTTATATGATTGTCTGAGATGGATACAGAGACGGACTTCTGTATGCCGGATTGTTTGGAGGTTACGGTCAGCTATTGTCAACCGGTTGACGCGTGACCCAGGAGGTCGATAAATCGTCTACGGGCGT
>NW_013625031.1:0-636 GCF_000695525.1 Brassica oleracea var. oleracea
ATATAATATGAATGTCTAGTAAATGAGACTTCATATTCATACGATTAATGATCCTTTGTATCTTGTTATTACCAAAAAAGTTAAATCATTGATCACAAAATTTTAGTGTGAGACATTTAACGTTTTTAGTAATTTATAGTCGTTTTAAAAATTAAAAATATAACATATAAGAAAAAAAATTAAGTTTTTATTATATGATTAATGTGGTTGTTTAATATCTTTTAATAATATAAAACTAAACAAAAAAGAGCTAAGATACAAAAATTATTATCAAATATTTATTATTCATAATCATTGATTGTCATATATACGTTAATCATATTAGACAATTACGTAGCTTTTATTTAACAAAAATGCGAGAATATTCGTTTGTACACTATTTATCAATTTAATAGTTAATTTAATAAAAAATATAATATAAATTAAGATGGACCAACCTATTTTTTTAAGAATTCTGAATTTCATTCTCATGATGACACGTGGCTACAAAACAATGTTGTAATGTTTCTCAATTAATATATAAGAGATCTAATATTTGCACTTATTAAACATTACCTTAGTTCCCTTCAAAATATTATACATTTTAACCTTGGTGACTACGTTTTTCCATTTTACATATGGACTTGCCGTGATAAA
>NW_013625032.1:0-636 GCF_000695525.1 Brassica oleracea var. oleracea
TAGAGCGAAGTTAGATGTAGTTCATGAGCTTTTTAGGAAGCAGGTCTACTCAGATGAAGAAGAAGTGGCTGTAGACAATGAAGGAGAAGAAGATGTGAACTACATTGGAGGAACTGGATTTCAGAGGTCTGGAAACCAGGGTGGAAACAGAAACTTCTATGGCAATGGTCAGAGGAGTAACCAGAGTTCACAGTTCCAGAAGCGCTTCAGCAACAACAGCAGAGGCTATGGAAACTCATACTACCAGAATCCACCACCACAGACTCATGAAAGAAAGATTGAAGTAATGGTTGACAGAGTTCTGGAAGGACAGCAACAACTCACTGGATTTCAATGGGAACATAGATTCAGCCTACAACAGTCTGAACACAAAATTGAGACCTTAGGGACTCAAGTAAGGAAGCTTGAAATGCAGGTGGTTCAGACTGGAGACACTGTAAAGAGGCAAGAAGCCTTGGCTAGAGAGGCAGGAGTTGAGAAAGCAAAACACCACGTAAATGGATTTCTGGCAAGTGGTGAAGCATGAGAAGCTTGGAGAAGGGGATTTCGAAGTTGAAAGCTCCATGAGTTTCGGCGAATCATATTGGTCTCGACCGATGTCAATGGATGCACATCGATCGACAGACCATGACGAAG
>NW_013625033.1:0-636 GCF_000695525.1 Brassica oleracea var. oleracea
CCTGGGCTGCGAGAGTTGTCGGCGAGATTCCTATTTTTAAAACCCTAAAGCTGCTAAACCTAATTGAGTCTCAGCTCGAATAACAAAAACGGAAAATTGCCTAAATTGCTCTAAGTGCTACGTTACGCTGTCGCTCCCCCCTTGCCTCTCACCTAGGACTCCTTATATACTTGCTCCTAGGTCGGTTTGCGCCTTTCCCCTTCTGCCTTTAAGCCGTCATAGCTCAAAAATGGAGATACTCCAAATTTTCCGATCTTCGAGATTATCTTCTGAAACTTTACATTTCTCCGTGGAAACTTGACATTTATCTTGCCTTACGAACCAAGCATAAACAATCATAAGGCTTATGGGTTTTCGGTTAAGAAATCGTAAGTGGGCTTCGAGCTACGTTTTAGGTCTCTTTGGACCGTCTTTGACTCGAAACGTTTATTACGGTTTCTTCGATAAAAACAAACTTCCCGCTGTTTTTATCATAAAGTTTGACTGATGACTTCGAGTGATGAGAAACAAAGAATGGTTTAGCCATGCCTCACGGGAGATAGCATTAAAGAGTAGACAAGAATGCATGGATTTGTGTCGTATCGACGTTCGGGGAGAGTTCGCTCGCTTTGTAGCGACCGAGCCGTGTGCGTGCTC
>NW_013625034.1:0-636 GCF_000695525.1 Brassica oleracea var. oleracea
TTTAGGATCTGCTTGGGTATTTTGAAATTTCGATTAGGTTTCAGTTCAGTTATTTCAGTTTTTGGTTTTGGTTATTCAGTTTTGGGTTCGGTTCAAATAACAAAATTGAGAACCGGCTTATATACGAGGTAATTTCGTATCCCATTCGATTCCGGTTTATCGGTTAAATAGTAAAAAAACCTGGATTTCCAGATAAAATATCAGATTTTTGGGATTTTCAGATAAAAAAATTCGGATAATTCAGAGAATTTTAAATATTTTGGAAAAAAATATTCTAGTAATTCTATTTTTTGGGTATTTCTACTTATAAATAATTTTTATATTATTTTATTATTTTAAATCTAAATATAGTTAACATTTATTAATAGATAAACTATATTATAGAAATTTGGATATTCATTTAGTTCTCGGTTCGATTTCAGTTAAGTTCCACTTTTTGGTTCTAGAGAAATGGGATCCACTAGTATAGTTGATAGGATCCAACCCCGAACCGAACCTTGAATTTCAGTTTGGTTCGAAATTTTGGTTCCCTTTAAATGGGTCCATGCCTAATTGTAGGCTTTATAGTACTTACCATTTATTTTGATACACAAATTATCAAACCAAAGTTTATAATACTTCTCATTTCTTACTATT
>NW_013625035.1:0-636 GCF_000695525.1 Brassica oleracea var. oleracea
TCATCGTCGCTTTCTTCCACTTGCCCATCCGTACAAAAGAAATAAGATATTGTTTTGGCACAAAAAAATTGTCAGAGACAGTCCTCCTCCATATCTCACCGGCCAGCAGATCGAAGCAGGCATTGATTATTACGGAGCTCAGGAAACAGTTAAGGTTGGAGGAAATTGGCATGTTCCTGGAAATATGTCTAATGGGTATGGTGTCTCTCACAATTGGCATAAGAAGAGTATATTTTGGGAGCTACCCTACTGGAAGGATCTTCTCTTACGCCACAATCTGGATGTCATGCATATTGAGAAGAACAATTTTGAGAACATTTTTAAGAGATCTTAGCACACGTACGTTGAAGGAAGAAGCCATCGAATAACTTCATCAGAACATTCCGATCAAATTGTGCAACCTGGAGAAGATATTTCCTCCTTCATTTTTTGACGTCATGGAGCATCTAGTTGTCCACCTACCGTATGAAGCATTGCTTCGTGGACCTGTTCACAACGGATGGATGTATCCGTATGAGCGACAGATGAAACATTTGAAGGAGAAAGCAAGAAATCTTGCAAAGGTTGAAGGTTCAATAGTTGCGGGGAATTTGACAGCCGAAACATCTAACTTCACATCATACTACTTTGCTCCAA
>NW_013625036.1:0-467 GCF_000695525.1 Brassica oleracea var. oleracea
CTGCAAACGCCGAAGCTTCAACGGTGCAGTATCGTCGACACCTGTTCACCACAGAATGAAACACCGACGTAGCACCTACGCGGGATAACGATAACCAAAGCGCTGGTAACGATATCAACGCGCACACCGCAAGCGAACTAGCCGCGTTGAAATAGTCGGTCCTCGACATCAATTCGAAGATCCACCAGGTGACGACGTCCGCGCCGCAAATCGAGCATGTACTCGCGGAATCTCTTCGTACACCCTTCACGCAAATGGTTACCGGCGTGCGGCTCCAGAAGATGGAGAAACTCCGTCTTCCAATCTTCAAAGGTCTCTCTGACCCTTCTACTCACGTCACGTCTTTCAACATAGCCTCAGAGAAAACTCCGTCGACTATTTCCACGACCTCTCGACGGCTTTCCTTAAGAACTATATCATGTTCACCAACCAGAAAGCGACCGTGTCAGATTTGTGGAACCTCACTC
>NW_013625037.1:0-636 GCF_000695525.1 Brassica oleracea var. oleracea
AAAAAATTCAAAATATAACATATAAGAAAAAATCTAATTTTTTTATTGTATGGTTAATGTGGTTGTTTTTTTTTAATAATATAAAATTAAACAAAAATGAAGAAGGATGCAAAAATTGTTATCAAATCTTTATTATTCATAATCATTAATTGTCATATATATGTAAATCATATTAGGTAATACTGTAGCTTTTATTTAAGGAAAGAATACACACTTCTTACATTTGAAGTTAATATAATGTTCTCTAGTAGACATTAAACAAATTATGACATAAAAACCTTATTTTTTCCCTCGAACACATTCTTGAAAAAAGTGAACAATACTGTTTCCACAGTTAAATTATTTTGACTTTTATCTTCCATATGGTTTTGAAAGCTTTCAAATCAACCATCGAATTGATACATGTCATTTTAATGTTTTTAGTCGTATACTTAAGGAAAACTTATATTTTTGTAATTTAAAGTCGTTTTAAGAAAAAATCTAAATATAACATATAAGAAAATTCTAACATATAAGAAAAATATACCATATAAGATGTCCTCATTTTTGTATTTTAAAGTCATTTAAAAAAAAAATATAACTCATAAGATTTCCTCATTTTTGTAATTTTAAAGTCATTTTAAAAAATTCAAAATA
>NW_013625038.1:0-635 GCF_000695525.1 Brassica oleracea var. oleracea
TATTTTGCACAAAGATAATCGAGTGTATATATGGGAGGCGCCAAATGAGGATTATACCAAATGCAATGTTGGTTTCTCATGGTCTAAGAAAAAGATGTTAGGGGAGTCTTCGGTCTTAAGAAACTGCAGGGGAGAAACTTTACTCCACCGCAGAAGGGCCTTTGGGAACATTGGGTCCTTCCTGGACGGCAAGTTCATCTCCATGATGTGGGCTATTGAGGCCATGCGAAGCCACCATGTTGATAAAGTTGAATTTGTGACATAGTCTGTGGATGTGGTTGGAGCGGTTGTACGTCCAAAGGCTTGGCCAGCATTCCGGTACCAGGGATCGGAGTTGAGGAAAGCTTTGGCTGGTTTTATTGAAGGGATTGTGGCTGATGTTTCTTCTCGGGTAAACAGGTGTGCCCAAAAAATTGCAAAGAGTGTAACAATGGAGATGAGATGTCAGTCATATGTTGTTCAAGGCATATCCCAATGGCTGCCGGAGTTATTTGAAGCTGATAAACATAGGCGATGATGGGTTTGAACTGACTTTGGAATGGTTTTGTCGGGATGACGAATGGGAGCTTCATGCTATGTTTTTTTCACTTGTTAGTATTAGTTTTGTTTTTTTGTTCTGGAAACGATGAATATTG
>NW_013625039.1:0-635 GCF_000695525.1 Brassica oleracea var. oleracea
CAAAGGCTTCTTCATCGTCCTTCTTATGGACCAATCAGATCAATGTCAAAAACAAAACTTATGCATCGTCCATCTCAGGACTAAATGGACTTATTTATCGTCCACCTTTGGACTGAATGGATCAGTGTCCAAAACAAGTGATCTCACGCCCATGTACTAGATAATGGGTGAGACTGGTCCATATTAAATCTCTTGAGTACCCTTTTCTGTATATACTATTTGATGCACAAGGATTTCATTGTTAATGTACTCAAGCTGTAATCCCAAACAAAACTTTGTTTTCCAAGATCTTTCGTCTCAAACTCTTTATTGAGATATTCAACTGTTTGGGAACTTGTATCCAGAGGTTTCTAGGATATTCAAATCATATAGTTTGATGATTATCAATATTGTTCTCGAGAACTTGCTGTACTTTCAGCTCAATACCCTCTAGTACTTTCATTATCCAGTGGACCATATAAATATGCAGTCAATACATCAACTTGCTGCAAGTCTAATTTTCTCTCGTATATAGCCAGACTTATGAGAAATCTAAAAGTAGTTGCATCAACCACATGGGAGTATGTCTCCTCATAATCTATTATTGGCCTTTGTGAGAATCCTTGTGCAACATCATCTTTATATCTCACGATTTC
>NW_013625040.1:0-635 GCF_000695525.1 Brassica oleracea var. oleracea
CAACGAATACTGCCCTAGTAAAAAATATGTTTTCTTGTAGTGATTTTGATTCAGATTCAGACCTCCATCGGGTTTATTTCGGATTTGGACATAACCCGTTTAAATTATATTTAAAATTTAAAATTACTCAAAATCTCAAAACAATATATAACATATAAATTTGAATAATGTATGCCAAAATACATAAATTTAACATAAAAGTTTGTTTAGATTGAATATTTGAATACATAAATTCCACTCAAAATCTTTTGTTATTGGAAAATTTTAGTTTTCATTGATTTTAAGATTCTATTAAAATCTATTGTTATTGGGATGTAAATTTTCTTTGTTTTTACTCATAGTTCTCAATTTTGAGAATATCATCTATACCCATAAGATTTTTGAAATCAATGTAATAAAATACACTCACATACAAAAACTCAAATTAAAGAATGAAATAATATACAAATCACGACTTTAACATAATAAAATTCACAACTTAAAAAAATAGAAAAAAATATTAAAAATTTAAAATAAAAATTGTAAAAATAGTTTTAAAAAGAACTTTCAAATTTTTTTAAAAAACATTTCCAAAATAATAATTCAAACTTTTTTACAAAAATTCAAATTTAAAACATATATTTCGAAATTATATA
>NW_013625041.1:0-635 GCF_000695525.1 Brassica oleracea var. oleracea
CAAGTCAAGCTTGGATTGCCATGAGATCTTCCCTCATTAAAAACCTCGTCAAAGAAAACCCAATGGGATAAAACTTTGATGAAGGAAAAAGAGTGGAGATCTCATGACGAGGGGATCAGCTCCTGGGAGTAAGATCAATGAGTCCAAGCCTGGATAGTATGGACTCCATTGTCTTTAATCTTGCTGCCTTAGTAAACACATCTGCAAGTTGATCTTCACTTCTTGTATAACATGGCAGAATCACTCCTAAGATAATCATCTGCCTCACCTTGTGGCAATCAACTTCTATATGCTTTGTCCTCTCATGAAAGACTGAGTTAGAAGCAATGTGGATAGCTGCTTGATTGTCACAATGCATTGTCATAGGAGTACTCTGCTCAATCTCCAAATGCTTCAAGATCCCCTTGATCCACACCAACTCGTTTGTCAGCTTCAACATGGCTCTATACTCAGCTTCAGCACTTGAACAGGAGATAACCTTCTGCTTCTTACTCTTCCAAGTGACCAAGTTCCCTCCAATGAATGTACAATACCCAGTAGTTGATCTCCACCCTATCTCCTGCCCAATCAACATCACAATAGCCCACAACTTATGTACTGCCATTGCAACCCATCCAAACTCCTTGTCCATGCGA
>NW_013625042.1:0-635 GCF_000695525.1 Brassica oleracea var. oleracea
CACTACAAGAATTATGAAAAATAGCAAAGGACTGGCGAGAACATTTTCGTAGCCATAACTATTAGCGATGAAAGTTGCGACAGATAGCGACAAAACAACAAAATGTTAAATTTGTAGCTAATCTATAGCGATCCGTAGCTATCTAGCTACGAATATGATCCATAGCCATTTTCTAGCTAAATAGCTACTAATTAGCGAAGAATAAATTGTCGCTAAAGTTTAATAGTTAGCAAGACATAACTATAAATAATTATGTATCTAGCTGATAATTAATGTTAATAACTAGTAAAAATGGGATATAGACATGTTTTAGTCATTGTAGCTCTGTGACTTTTAAAAATTAGTCACGGAATAGTCCTTACGAAACATGTAACCGTGACTATTTGTATCTGTTTCGTGATTAAAATGACAAGATAATGTGTAGTTGTGTTAAATGTTTGAAACAGTTCAGTTTTAATTTTTATTGCGTTTGATTGATACTTGAGTTAGGAATTATAGCATAGGGTTTAGATTTTAGGGATTGTGGTTTAGGGTTAAGGGTTAGCAGTTTCATTGTTAAAAACGTTTCTAAAAAATATATATAGTAAATTATAATTTGTTAAAATTTGATGTTAGGTTATTAAAAGTGTATAAAT
>NW_013625043.1:0-635 GCF_000695525.1 Brassica oleracea var. oleracea
TTCCACTTATTCTCTTTGGTCTATTGATAATATTCAGATTTCTTGACCTAGCTAGAAGAAGTTAGAGTTAGAAAGTTACGCTATTAGTGTTACAACTATTGATAATATTCAGATTTCTGCAGCCTTTATTAGTGTTAATTAGAAAGTTACAACTATGTGAGAACCACCGTAGAAAACTGTAGAGCAAGCTTCTTTCCTTGGTAATATTGTAAGAGACATTTGGTGGAATATAAAGAGTGGCGGCCACATAGTTGAAGGGAGCTTGGAGCTAGGTCTCAACAGACTTGGAAGGATACCTTTATTGGTGGTGTTAGTAAGAAAGTATGTCCTCTATCTTGGCTACCCATTGTCTTCTCTCGTCAATATAAGTGAGATTCCTCCAAATCTACTGCAAGTAAAGTACAATAGGTTTACACCAAGCTTACTATATATAGAGCTCAATGGCATAGAGAACTCAATGGTCCCAATTTCGTATTTGTAAATTGTAAGGTCGAAAAGATTGTCTCATTATTCCTTCTGGGGTCATACTACATATTTTCAGTGATACACCATATGTTGTGGTTACACTGCTGCTCTACCAGATAAACAAATAATTAACTGAGGAAACTTGTATGGCCACAACGTTGATGTTTGTC
>NW_013625044.1:0-635 GCF_000695525.1 Brassica oleracea var. oleracea
CCAGGTATTTGAGAAAAACCTTGAGCCACTAGACGAGCTTTGTATCTAGTAGCCTCATTTTTCTCATTTCGCTTTCGAACGAAAACCCATTTGTACCCAACTGGTCTCACATCTGCAGGTGTGAACACAATAGATCCAAATACTTCTCGTTTATTAAGCGAATCAAGTTCAACTTGTATTGCATTTTTCCATTGTTCCCAATCATGTCTCTTTTGACATTCATAGACAGATTTTGGTTCTGGATCATCGATTTCTTCATTTATTTCACTTGACACAATATATGAGAAAGCATCATCAAGGTCTTTTTGTTTATTTCTATTCCATATCCTTTTATTATGGATGTAGTTGATAGAAATTTCATGATTATCTTTCGATTCATGATGCTCTGATTCATGATGCTCTGATTCATCAGAATCCTTATCATTTATTTCTTCCAAAATATTTTCTGCTATTTTGGGTGCATCATATATTTCAGCTTTCTTCTGTTTCCTAGGATTCTTATCCTTAGAACCAACAGGTCTACCACGCTTCAGGCGTGTTTTTGGCTCTCGTGTGTCATCCTCCTTTTCTTGTTCAAATACAAGCAGCAGCATTCACGGCTGGTATATGAGATTTAGTTACCGTCTTGGTATCCG
>NW_013625045.1:0-635 GCF_000695525.1 Brassica oleracea var. oleracea
AGCGAACCGGAAATAAGATTCTTTCGCATATCTGGGACATATTTCACGTTTTTAAGAATTATCTCTTGTCCAAAAGTTAGCGCAAGTTTCACTTCGCCACAACCTTCAATAACGGATGAGCCGGTGTTACTCATTAACAACCGCTGCTTATCATTACATTTCTGATAGGTACTAAACATGTCCTTATCAATGCATATATGAGTGGTGGCACCTGTGTCATACCACCAGTCTTTTGAATTATTTTCAATCGTATTGAGTTCTGTGACCATAGCACACATGTCATTTTCAGTTAGGTTGCCATAAGGCATCTTTTTGTCAAGCTTGTTACTTGTGTAAGTTTTAAGCATTGATGGAATTTGAATGTTCTGAATTATTTCAGCAAACATTTCAGTTCCCATGGCAAATGAAATCATAAATGGCAGACCACTCTCAAATTTAATTTGAGGCGTCGACTCATTCAATCCATTGCCGATCACACCACTTGATCTATCAAGGATCGATATACTTGTGTTGTAAGACATACTTTAATTTTGAATCTGCTTATAAAACTCAAAAAAAAATAGTGTATTTTAATATCAAATATAAGAAACGATCCAATTAAAAAAAATAGAATAATAAATTCTAAAACTTTAACG
>NW_013625046.1:0-635 GCF_000695525.1 Brassica oleracea var. oleracea
TTCTCTTTTCCATGAAACTATGTCTGAATGCAAGCAACATAGGGCATTAATAACATCACTAAATTTTGCTGTAACAGTCCATTGTGCGACTTGGAACTCTGCTGCTATGCTCCTTTGTGATGGGTTATGTCCCAAAATCTTGAGAGACATACCTAAAGCAACCTCAGCTTTTACCCAATGAGAGTCTTTAAGACCGTATGACTTTAGTGTATTTAAGAGCTTAAGAAACACTCTTTGTTTCATACGTAAAACATGGAGGCATTGTGTGTCGCTCTCATACATCAGTTGATGCATTATACGTAGCCCACGTTCAGGATCCGTTCTTAATTTTTCTCTAAGGGAAAAACGACTACGCTCAATACATAAGATGGCTTCAACAGCCTGGTCATCAGCATCAATAGTTTCCATGATTGTTTTCAACTCCACGTTACTTGGTTCCTGAAACAAATTAAACTCTTGTCATCTAAGTTTCAATAAATAAATAAATAAGTAAGCTCAGAAGAATCCACCGAAAACTCAAATCAAACAAAACCAAAAGAAGATACTCATTGTCAAAAGTAAAATGCAAACATGAAAGCAAAATTCCTATGAAAAGAACAACTAAAGCTAATCATCAAAAAAATCGTTACGGGACT
>NW_013625047.1:0-635 GCF_000695525.1 Brassica oleracea var. oleracea
AAAGAGTACAACCACGTAAGCTCCCCCTCGAATAAGCAGTCATATATGCTTTTGATGGCGCATTCCAATGTTATGGATGTGTTTTCTGAATACCGAGGTAGGGAGTGATTTTGTGAAGAGGTCGGCTGCATTGTCGCATGATCGAACATATCTTACTTCAATCTCTTTATTCTTCTCGAGCTCTTGAGTGTATGAGAAGAACTTCGGAGGTATATGTTTGGTTCTATCGCTTTTGATATATCCTTCCTTCGTTTGAGCAACACATGCCGCGTTATTTTCATATAGAATAGTTGGCTCCGTATTTTCGTTAATCCCACTGCTTGAACAGATGTGTCGGCTTATTGATCTTAGCCATACACATTCTCTACTTGCTTCATGGAGTGCAATGATCTCAGCGTGATTTGAAGAAGTAGCAACAAGTGTCTGCTTCTGAGAACGCCAAGATATGGCGGTGCCTCCAATTGTAAAAACATATCCTGTCTGGGATCGAGCTTTGTGTGGATCTGACAAATAACCTGCATCTGCAAAACCAATCATTTGACCTTTTGAACTTTTAGGATAAAACAAGCCTAAATCAGTTGTTCCTGGAATTCCATTCCAATGTCTTCGCGTAGGAGACGAACTGAATCTCGCTA
>NW_013625048.1:0-635 GCF_000695525.1 Brassica oleracea var. oleracea
GGCAGAGCTTTGCCTAAGGAATTTCGTGCCATTATCTGTGCCAGGGAATCTTTATTTATAGAAAAACTGAGCCCCAACTGCCCTGGAGAAACCGCCACAAGCAGTTAGAGAGAAAGGGCACAAAACTGCCCCTTTTGCACCTTTTCGGAAATAACTGCCCAACTGCTCTTCTCTCCTTTGGGCTGTCCGAAAACTAGGCCCAGAACATCATCCCGAGTCCCTTGTCTGAGGCCAAGACCCACAGACGCTTGGTGGTTCATGTCAAGATCCCACCAGCCCATAACCGCCCATATGGCCCGGCCACTGTCCAGACCCGGCCCAACTGCCCGAGACCTGAACACTCAGTCCAGCTGAGTTGAGCTGATCCCCAGCTGACCCAGCTGAGTGAGCTAGCCCATCCAGCTCAGGGAGCTGACACACTCTTCAGTGAGCTACACTGAGCTGCACTACATTTTACCTAGATGGTCGAGCTTGCTTACTGCATCGCCCAGCTGTTATACACTGTGTCCAGCTTGCTTCCTTTATCTTCTTCAATCCTTCTAAATCCCTTGGTCAATTTCCAGACCTAGACTTAGTTTTCCCATGATTCATTCTGATCACTCACTTCATCGAGCTTCACCTGGATCTTGTCCAGC
>NW_013625049.1:0-635 GCF_000695525.1 Brassica oleracea var. oleracea
ACTATAAAATCGCTATTTTCTAGAAAAACGGTGACAACAAAGGTTCCTAATCTCTTTGACCTTCATCGTACGTTAGTAAGGGATGCAACTATGCATTAAAATATAATTTTCATTTTTTTGAATTTTTCTCAAAATCTATGGATTAACCCCTACGAATTATATAATTTTTTGGTAAATGCTCTATATACTGAAGCCTATGATCTTTACGGTTGTTTTAAAATTTCTAAACACATGGGCATCGTTTAAATTTTTTGTCAATTAATTTAGTAAAACTTCATAATACTCCCTAATTTGGTTGACTAACAACTATAAAATCACTATTATCTAGAAAAACGGAGACAACAAAGGTTCCAAACCTCTTTGACCTTCATCATATGTTTGTGAAGGATGAAACTATGCATTAGAATAAAATTTTCAGTTTTTTTAATTTTTATCAAAATCTATGAGCTAACCCTTACGAAAAAACTTATTTTTTCGGTAAATGCTCTATATACTGAAGCCTATGATTTTTAGTATTGTTTTAAAATTTCTAAACACATTCTCCATTTGCAGTAATGTATATCACAATCTTTTTCATGGTACATGAGTATCGTTTAAATTTTTTTGCCAATTAATTTAGTAAAACTTCATAATAC
>NW_013625050.1:0-635 GCF_000695525.1 Brassica oleracea var. oleracea
AGCCCCTTCTGTTGTACTTCCTTAGTACTCTCAGCTCCTCGATATCCAGTCCCCAATTCGCCTTGACTGGTTGACCCATCGAGAGTATCTTATCCAACTCTTTGGATCCACTGTTGAGCATCCTGATCTGTTTGCGATTCTCAGCCAAATCACGTTCTAGCCTCATTGCTCTCTCACGTTCATCAATAGCAACCTCCCTCAGTTTGCTAACCTCCTTCTCCAGAGACTCATAATTCTCATTTACAGCAGCAAGTTCTTCAGCAAGATCTTCATACTGCTCACGGCTCTGCACCAGATCGTGTTGCAACCTCAGGTTCTCATTCTTGAGATTCAACCACTTGTTGAGCATCACTTGATAACCCTCAGAGTCTGTACTGACATCTGAATCCGAGGATTCACTAGATTTCTCCTTGCGTGCACCAAATGCAATCATATTCTTCATCACCTTTCCATCTTCTTCAGACTCTGAATCATCAGATGACTGCAATGGAACTCCTTTTCCCTTCTTTGAGTTTGGACATTCACGCCGTGTGTGTCCAACGCCTCCGCACTCAGAACACTTAAGTTCTCTTGGCTGTGCTACAGGAGAGTCAACTCTTATGTGACCAACGCCTCCACACTCATAGCACCTGAGA
>NW_013625051.1:0-635 GCF_000695525.1 Brassica oleracea var. oleracea
ATGTTTTCTTTTGTTAAACTCATAAAAACATGTTTTAGTAAGCCCATTATCACCCATTGTCCATTTGGTTTTCGCCCAATTGGACCATGTACCAATTGATCTTTTGTCAAGTTGGACCATTTATTAATTGGGCACGTCCATAACCCGCCCAAAATGAATTGGACTGGACTAGCCCATGGTCAGCCCGACCAGTTGACACCTCTACGTCTGGTGCCCCCAAATGTAAAAAGGCAATCTCACAAAGACACCCATATAAACAGAAAGATAAATATTTTTTTTTTAAATCGAAAAAGGCGGAAATGACAAAAAACCCTGGAATAAATGAAGTATTTACAAGTTGTACCCGGGTATAACCCATCCGCAGTGACCCGACCCGGATGTATGGTCAATTCAATTGAACCAAATCGTTTAACCGTTTAACCAATCCCTGGAAACCAAACCAATCCCTCAAAACCAAACCCATCCTTCGAAACCAAACCAAATCTGTCGATTTTATTAAACCCTTTACAATTTCCCTGAATCCTCCAATTAATTCATTCGACTTCATTTCTCCCCCTCTTTTTACTCCACTTTAAACGAGAAGAAACTCTAGTTTTGAAAATCAATCGGTGAGTTCAGAGGAGCCAACAACGATT
>NW_013625052.1:0-239 GCF_000695525.1 Brassica oleracea var. oleracea
ATCGATGTACAATATTCAAACCACCTATAGCTTTCGTTTTCTTTATAAGATGTATCAACAAACCAATCATCTCATTGATTTTCTAAGCATTATAAAAAAATAAATCAATAAATACAAACTCAAAATCCAATATCTTCTATTAATCAAAACAAAACATCTTCAATGTCGTATCTTTAATGTACCTATTAAATATAGAAACTATAACCATAATTACACTAATTATAAGAATAGATTTGATT
>NW_013625052.1:374-635 GCF_000695525.1 Brassica oleracea var. oleracea
GTATGATTTCCGCATAATAAGCTTCAAATTGAACATTGAAAAAGATTGAGATTTTTTTTTAATTTTTTACCGACACATAACTTAAACAAAACGAAGAGTTAAAGGTAATTTTTTTTTGTTACACTTCCCGGAAAAAAACGGTTACAACATGGGCTTTCATAATATGGTCTTTTAACATATTAATGTTATTGACATTTAATAATTATCTTGACGAAAAACAAATACTATAAATAATTTATTATTAATAAAATTATGAAATTA
>NW_013625053.1:0-635 GCF_000695525.1 Brassica oleracea var. oleracea
CCGACGATTTTTTCCCTCAGAATCCTTGATGTTTTCTTGTAGTGGGCTCACGTGTTTTATATAATTTTAGGATAGACAAAATTATAAACTCAGTTAACATCGAAACTAACACCGCCTCCTTTTGATAAAACATTGCCTTATTGCAATATCTTATTTTTTTTTAATAAAACAATCATATATTCTGAAAGAAAATAATAAAATACCTTAAAGAGAAAATCATAGGATGACGAAGAAGAAGATGGCTTCTCGAGGTCTTTACTGTATGTTGGGGTCAAAATCGGTCATGACGGAATCGATGTCCGAAAGTCCTTAGAAAAACCGAATCTCGGCCAAAACTTCAAAAGCTGAGAAAACGAATAGCCGAAACGGATCGCCCGGCGAGCTCGGCCATGACACGAGCCAGCTCGCCCGGCGAACACGACCGTGTTGCCGGTCGACTCGCCGGCGAGCTCGGCTGCGACATGAGCCATCTCGCCTGACAAGCACAACCGTGTCACCGGTCGACTCACCGGCGAGCTCGGCCGTGACACGAGCTAGCTCGCCCGGCGAGCACGATTGTGATCGACTCGCCGGCGAGCTCGGCCGCGGCACGAGCCAGCTCGCCCGGCAAGCACGACCGTGTTGCCGGTCGGCTC
>NW_013625054.1:0-635 GCF_000695525.1 Brassica oleracea var. oleracea
ATACTTCTCTAGTTATACCAGTAAGACTACGTATAAGAAGCGTAGTTCTACCAGTTATATTACATATAAAAAAAGTGGTTTTACTAGTTATCTTGAATCTGTTTACAACATATTATTACCAGTTGAACTAGTTTCATTCTTTTAGTTGTACTAGTTATTTCAGGTGTATTAGTTAAACTAATTATACTTTTCATAGTTATACCAGTTATATTAGTTATAAGAAGTGTGGTTGTACTAGTTATACTAGTTCCATTGATTCTGTTTTACAACATATTATTACCAGTTGAACTAGTTTCATTCTTTTAGTTGTACTAGTTATTTCAGGTGTATTAGTTAAACTAATTATACTTTTGATAGTTGTGCCAGTTATATTATTTATAAGAAGTGTGGTTGTACTAGTTATACTAGTTCCATTGATTCTGTTTACAACATATTATTACCAGTTGAACTAGTTTTATTCTTTTAGTTGTAATAGTTACACTACTTATATAATTACTACATATTTCTTAGTTCAATGCTATCATAAATAATTCTAAAACCATTTTAAATTGACTTGTTTACCGTTCTTGGAGCGTCATTATCAACGATAACCTCGGGTGCGTTTGAATCTCTGTTGTTAGATCCAATCTCCTCAC
>NW_013625055.1:0-635 GCF_000695525.1 Brassica oleracea var. oleracea
CTTCATTGTATTTGAGAAATATATTTAAAACCTAATGCAACAGACCTCTAATTATTAGTTAGTCTGTGCCATTTTCCAAAGGACACAACTTCCTTCTGTGGTGCAACCTCGCTCGTGTTCCTCCTATCATCAGAGCTGTTACTTGGTTCAGTGGCCTCACCTCTTTCACCTTCCACAACACTATTAGCATCACACACACCATGGTTGACGACACTGCTCTTAGGGCCATCATTACAGAGTGATCAAAGTAACTATAATAATTACAGAGTGATCAAAGTAACTATAATAATAATAAAATGGAAAAGACAGAAGTGTAGTTCAGAATCTCAAAGAAAAAGTAAAAAAAAAAGAACCAGTGAAGAAACCCTCAGAAGTTGCCAAGAATCTACAGCAATGGTTCCTCTAAAACCTCCATGGTAAGTAACCCAAGAGGGAGCCCCATTTTCTCACCGTTACAGATTACTAAAACTTTAATCACTGGGAAGCTTGACATAGTTTCAAAAACATATCAGACCTAACTTCTAAGAAAAAACAAATTAAAAATCATAGCGCTTTTAAAATGTATCTAGTGACCTCAAATTTTAGCTAAAGTGTTGAATGACATAACTATGTTTGGTCCACAACCTACCGCTACT
>NW_013625056.1:0-429 GCF_000695525.1 Brassica oleracea var. oleracea
GACGGGAGTCGTGTCGTAGATTCGGAGGCGATTCATCGCGAGGCGATTCATCGCGAGGCGATGATGGACACGGAAAATCTATCTCGCTCTCATCGACTTCTGGTTGCGGATGCTGCGAGACTCGCGAGAGAAGGATGTCAGAACGTCGTTGCGAGGGATGCAGTGGAATGTTCGAGAGACGGTCAGAGCGGGGCGATGCCCGTTGACTCGGTCACCCTGAGAGCTCGACCTGCGGAGGTTGGTCTCTCGGATGGCGATGATTCTGAGGTTGAGTTCTTCCCGACCACTTTTTACCCCGATGGAATTTTCGAGGAGCTTCCTCAACTTCATCCCGACTTATTGCGTCCTGCCTTCTTGGCCGGTCAGGACTGGGAAGGCGTAGAGGAGACGAGGTCGACTCCTGGAAGCGTGAAGAGGGTTCTTCGGGCT
>NW_013625056.1:471-635 GCF_000695525.1 Brassica oleracea var. oleracea
CAGGAGGACACTCGTTGCTTGTTCCCCATCCCACGACTGATCACAGCATACGCCAGACGTCGGGATCTCGCGATCAGTCAGCTGCAGAATGGCTCGCTGCGTCTAGCGGTTACTTTTTCGGTTTTGGCGGAGCAGATCGACATGCCGATGAGCGTTAGGTCGTT
>NW_013625057.1:0-635 GCF_000695525.1 Brassica oleracea var. oleracea
TAACCATATAATAAAAAAATTAGATTTTTTCTTATATGTTATATTTAGAATTTTTTAAAGTGAATTTAAATTACAAAAATAAGGAAATCTTATATGTTATATATTTTTTTTAAACGACTTTAAAATACAAAAATTAGGACACCTTATATATTGTATTTTTCTTATATGTTAGATTTTTTCTTATATGTTATATTTTGAATTTTTTAAAACGACTTTAAATTACAAAAATGTAAGTTTTCCTATATTAATTGAGAAGCAATTGAAAAATTAAAACCTTAATTTTGTATTAATTAAAAAAAAAACTCAAATCCTATGTGGCAAAATTCAACTGTGAAAACAATACTGTTCATTTTTTTCAAGAATATGTTCGCTGAAAAAAATAAGGTTTTTATGTCATAATTTGTTTAATGTCCACTAAAGAACATTATATTAACCTAAAATATAAGAAGTGTGTATTTTTTCCTTAGATAAAAGCTACATAATTACCTAATATGATTTACATATATATGACAATTAATGATTATGAATAATAAAGATTTGATAACAATTTTTGCATCCTTCTTCATTTTTGTTTAATTTTATATTATTAAAAAATAAACAATCACATTAACCATATAATAAAAAATTTTGATTTT
>NW_013625058.1:0-635 GCF_000695525.1 Brassica oleracea var. oleracea
TGAATTAAGTAAACCTATCTTAAATATTTAACAAAATAACGTCTTTTGGCTTTCTACTTAATTACCTTCCAAACCCCTCATCCAATAAGTCCCTCTCGGAAATATTATAGGGTAATTATTGAATTAACCGATTAGTAAGTTTATAGGATTTCATATTTCCCCAAAATCATCAATTATTGTATTTAACATTTACAAAAATAATTTAAAATCCAAAGTTATTGAGTTCATAATTTGTATTAGGTCATCAAAATTCTAACTTATTAGAAATAAAGATTTAGTCACTAAAATCTATCAAATAAAAATTGGTGGAATTATAAAAATAACTTATATGGTTAAAATTTAATGAATAAAAATATCACTTCCTATGATGATGTTTTTTGAAATTTCTTACAAAATAAATTCTTCTTTATTTTTCAGTTTTACATAAAAATAAAAAATAAAAAATGAAATCAGATAAATAAAGTTTATATGAAAATATTATTTTGTATATTTATATATATTATTTAAATTAATAGGTAATCAAAATACAATTTTAAAGAATATAAATTTTCAGTAAAAATAAAATTCAAAGGTTAAAATATTTTTTTTAATATTATAACATTGATTTAAATCTTTTTAAAGAAATTGCAATAATT
>NW_013625059.1:0-363 GCF_000695525.1 Brassica oleracea var. oleracea
TATCTGCGTGTGTTCCCAAGACACAGAGGAAGCCCAGGATGTGATCAGCCATGATCAAACATCATCACAGGGTCGTCCATCACATCCCCCTTCAATGCCCATGAAACTGCTTTTCTACACACATCTGCCCTTAAGGCTGTCTTGGCGTTTGGGAATGAGTTCTGGTCATCTACCTTCTTTCCTCACCATTTGTGTGTGTTCTCAGGCCCTGGAGGATGATTTGGGTGACAACATCACGGATCAAAGCCACCAGAAAGTCGTTCATAACTTCCCCCCCTTGATATCTCTCAAAACTGCCTCTTTATGGCCTTCACACCACCATGGGTCTTGGATTGGGAATCCGACCAACTCTCTATCTTTTCT
>NW_013625059.1:466-635 GCF_000695525.1 Brassica oleracea var. oleracea
AGATCACACCACTCCACACGGTCCTCCTCTCTTAACCGCCGGTCTCTCTCTCTTTATCTTTCTGGTAAGATTTTGGCAGAGCTTTGCCTAAGGAATTTCGCGCCATTATCTGTGCCAGGGGATCTTTATTTATAGAGAAATTGAGCCCCAACTGCCCTGGAGAAACCGC
>NW_013625060.1:0-635 GCF_000695525.1 Brassica oleracea var. oleracea
ACAGAGTTAAAAATCGAGATATGATCACCAAAGAACGGTGTTATTACGAAATGCCCTATTTGATTGGAGAAATCTCAGAATCCAGGACTATAAGTCCGTGGATGAGTCTATTGCTAGCTGGGAAAAATAATGGATTACTGATGAGAAATAGTGAATTGAGACCTCTTGGATTAACCCCATTACCTGATACCAATAAGACCGCAAAAGAAAAAAAAAAGGTAACCACGTCCAAAATGATAGACCACACGGTCATGGCCGTGGAGGGTGGAAATGACGTGGCCATGGCCACTATAACACATTTGGCCGTGGGAATCACTATGGCAGAGGCCGTGGGTATCAACCCAATTTGAGCCATGGTCAAGGCAGTGGCCGTGGTATATCCTTTAAACCACAAAGCTCAACCAAATTAGTGTACCATAGATGTGGAATGGGGAACCATTGGGCTAAGATATGAAGGACTCCCAAATATTTTTGTGACCTTTATCAAAGAGAGTCTGAAAGAGAAGAATCCTGAAACCCACTTGGTCTATAAATAATTTCAAACATGATCAAGATGATCTTATGGAATATGAGACAGACTTATGATTTCCTAAAAGAATCAAGTTGATAATCTGATTTCGATATCAAACTTGTGT
>NW_013625061.1:0-635 GCF_000695525.1 Brassica oleracea var. oleracea
CATCTCTATGCATATACATCCACTTCCGCAACTCGAAAATATTCCCGTAGCCCGCCATTTTTTTTCTTTCACGTTTTTGTTTTGTGGTGTGTTTAAAATGATGTTAAAACGTCCATATTTATAGGAAACTTTCGAATCTGGTAGGTGTAATTTTCCTAGGAATTTACGATGAAAATTTGTTAGGTGGCCGAAAAAAAACGTGTTACAACTATAATTTCCTCGCTAAGTACACGTAATTATTTTCTCGTAAAGAACACGCTAGTTTTACGTCGAATTTACGAGGAAAGCGTATTTCCTCGTAAAAGCCACGTCACTTTACACCGACTTTACGACGAAACGGTTTCGTCGTTAATTTACGAGGAAATAACGCTGAATTTACTTTCCCACGTAATTTCTTCGTAAACTCGACGTAATTTTACGAGGATTACTTTACCTCGTTAATTTTTGTCGTTAAGCTTGTGTTTTCTGAAAATGGTAGAAATAATATTTAGGATAGCATGATTGGTTATATTAATAAAAATTAAAAGACAAGAAAAATGCAAGAAAAATGCAGAGAACTTCCACTACCCTTAAGATAACATTAAAAACCTGATTGGCACATGCGACAATCTTCCAAATTGAATTTTATTTACATT
>NW_013625062.1:0-635 GCF_000695525.1 Brassica oleracea var. oleracea
TTGCATTGTGAGATTTAAGAAATATCTTTTGTCTCTAAGTATTGTATAACTTGTGTCACTATCCACCACGAGTATGCTCATCTCATCATTCATTTCTATAAATAAGATTTCATTTCTCAGAGACTTTATAAAACTTTAAAGTTTTCTTATTATAAGTTTAAACACCAAAAATAAAAACACCAAAGCAATCAT
Source organism: Brassica oleracea var. oleracea (assembly GCF_000695525.1). Taxonomy (NCBI): domain Eukaryota; kingdom Viridiplantae; phylum Streptophyta; class Magnoliopsida; order Brassicales; family Brassicaceae; genus Brassica; species Brassica oleracea. The sequence continues at coordinate 193 of NW_013625062.1, forward strand.
AAAACAACCATAAAGCAATAAAACAAGTCGTATCGAAAATTTTAGTCTTTGAGACAATCAGAAGTCTCAAAATCTATCAGGTCGTCATTAGCAACATCAGATTCTCTATCAGCCTCATATCCGGAATCATGTACCATATGAGCCTCCGGGTTCTTGTCCTTAATACTTTCTTGGTAGAGCTCACATAAGTGCTTAGGAGTTCTACAATTCTTGGCCCAATGGTTGCTCATCCCACATCTGTGACAAACGGATTTGGTCGAGTAAGACGGTTTGGATATACCGCCTCGACCTCGGCCATAACCGCCTCGACCACGGCCGGGATTGGAACCACGACCACGGTTATTGTGGTTTCCTTTCCGGCCGGTCAAGTATCTATCTCGGCCATTCGAGTAATTGTCACGGTTCCTGTATCCACCTCGGCCTTTGCCGTGTGATCTCTTATC
>NW_013625063.1:0-634 GCF_000695525.1 Brassica oleracea var. oleracea
TTAAAAGATTTTTTCAAATTCGTAGTTTTACAAAGATCTCTCATCTTGATAATACGTTAATTGGATTCTATGTATTGTTGCAGCTCAATCATAAAGTGGGATTACAGGAGGATGAAGCTCACTTATGAGAAGCTTAGGTAAATAATCTTTTGCTCTTTTATTTTTTCATTTCCTGAACCTCTCAATTTAGGGGGGGGGAGATACCGTAAATGATAATTTATGGTGTGACGTAGTTGGAGTATGAGTTTCTGCAAGATATTTATCAAATTAATGGGTGAATATGAGAAAATTTGGTGTGGAGAGTTGAGCTATAAATTATGTCAACAGAAAAGGGTAATTTCTACTTCTTCGAAATGGTTTACCTGTGGTTTTAATTTGTTATCTTATTTACTTGGAAATACAGGGGAAATAAGACGTCACTTCTCGATCATTACTACGCCAGCTGGAAAGGAGTCTGCTGGGGTTTCATGGAAGAGAAAATGTCTCATAGATATGATGAAATGATAATTCCGAACAAGCAAGTTATCTTTTTGTTACCTTCCATTATATTCATCTGCAGTGTTCCTTCATCTGTGTAAGTGCGTAATAGTTTTTAAGGAAATGATAGAAGACTCAAGTACATTGGTAAAAAAAA
>NW_013625064.1:0-634 GCF_000695525.1 Brassica oleracea var. oleracea
GATCAGCTACGGGCGAGACAGATCGCAGTGGAAGGAAAATGCAAGAATTGTGGACAACCTGAATCTATAGATCACCTGTTCCTTCATTGTAGCTTTGCTAAACAGGTCTGGGCATCAGCACCTGTATGGCCGAGTGTTGATTACAGTGGAAATATAGATTTGAGGGATGAATGGAGTAATCTATGCTCAAAGAAAAACTTACCACCGACGGGACTCGCGACGGGAGCTCTAGCCCCTTGGATCCTTTGGCAGTTATGGAAGGCTAGAAACAATCTTGTTTTCAATGATAGGACCTCCTCTGTGGCAGAGATTCTTTCAAAGGCAACAGCAACAGCCAGAGAATGGGCTTCAAGCCAAATGACCCCCACAGAGCTCAAGCGGAGATCCGCATATCCAACAGGCGAAGCTCAAGACAACTGTGTGATTATCAGAACGGATGCAGCATGGAATGAAACCAGAAAAGTTGCAGGCTTTGGATGGACAGTACAGAGCGAGAACAGAGTATCCTCATACTCCTCTGCGGCGAAGTTTGTAGACTCCCCATTGGTTGCGGAAGGGCTGGCTATGCGTGAGGCCGTGATGAAGTGCAGGGAGATCGGCCTTCCTCGAATTCGTTGTGAATCTGACAGCTCTC
>NW_013625066.1:0-634 GCF_000695525.1 Brassica oleracea var. oleracea
AAAAAAAAGGTATGGGATCGTCCATACATAGAGCGACTTTAGCAAGTTGATAAAGAAATGGTCAGATCTCAAGGTGGATTTGATCTGATGCCATATTTAACGTCAAACTATTATCTTTGTTTTATGAAAACTTACTTTAAAGTGACTATAGGTTAGGCTTTTGCTCTGTAAAAATTGGGTGGTTGATTCCAGTTTAGAGCCTCCTTCACCTTTGTGGCGTCATAACGGGTCAGGACCTTCCTATAGATTGATGCCCACAATTATACTATTATAATTGGTCTGTCCTTTGTGTTCCATAAAGGTTTAATTGTTGAGAAAATTACATCATAAAGTTACTTGTGTTAAGTGTCAACGTTGCAAAAGCGCATCTTTATCATGTATAGCCTAAAGTCACGTCACATTAAGTAAAAAAGTAGAAAAAAAACAATGATACAATGTATCACATAATGTAGGAATGTCTTATGAGGACTTTGTTGAATTTGAATTTGGGTTATCTAAAGATAGGAAGATTTTGATGTTGAGTTTAAAAAAAAAATCTCTAAATATTGATTAGTCGACAATTACAAAAAAATAGAAATCGGTAGAACAAACACTACAAGAAAACACATGGTTAACGACGAAAATTAACGAGGAA
>NW_013625067.1:0-634 GCF_000695525.1 Brassica oleracea var. oleracea
TAAACTATTAAATTCCAACTCCCTTATGTGAATTTAATTATTCAAGACAAGCATTAATGTTCAGTAAGTTATGTTCACTAGTTTTCTAAACAACCTCTCGTTGTATTTATCAACCTAGCTCAGCTGGGTTAGAATCATTAGTCGAACCCACTCTCACGGTTGTCGATTATCCCATGATCATATTTCTCGTTAGCTATTCTAGTATATAAGCAATACGATCTATCATCTGAAGGATCCAAGATAATAATCCGAGTAGTTCTATATTTTAAAAGTTCACCAAAACCCTAGAAACCCCTAAATCTAACAAGTAAACTGCTCAGATATATTAAAGCAAGACATGGAGATAAAATGTATGAATTGTATTAAAAAAGAAGAGATATAAATATTGGAGTTCCAATCAAATTTCTAAAGGACTCTTGTGATCTTCTCTCCAAAAACCTCTTTATGAATAATAATAATCTTAGCCTAAACAATGGCTGTAAAATAATATATATACGTCAAAAACACGGCTATGGGAAAATCTGGTAATTTTTAGATATTTCAAGGCCAAACTTTATTCTGGAAATAAAGTCGACCCACATACTCGCGTCGGGATCGACCAACACCAAAGAGGTGTCGATTGACACTCCTTCAA
>NW_013625068.1:0-634 GCF_000695525.1 Brassica oleracea var. oleracea
TTTTTTTTTGATCAAATCACTTGACTTGCATTTTAGATCAAATTTGGTTTTTGTAGCATCGACCATATATGTCTGCATATCCGATTTCTAGTGGCGTATCATTTGCGTTACTTGTTTTGATATTTATAAAACAAGAAAAAAAGTAAAGACAAAACAGAATTGTTTTTATAGTATCAAAGTGGATGATTTAAAAAAATAATAATATAGATAACAGAAGAATATGCTAGTTGCACAATTATCCTCATATTCTGATTATTGCACTTTTGTCTGCTTCATGACTTATGATTTAGTCTTCGTTATTCATCTACATTCTCCACGTGTTTCCTTGACCATTCACATCTAGTGGCTCTTTTGTTTGTTACCCCTTTAATTTCTGGGAAACGTTAACACTTATCCTTATCTTCAAAAAAAATATATTTGTTTTTCCTTTGATTTGGCTCTAGTTTATCTAAATGCCGGTGTGTGACCGATTTTTATGGAGGTAATATGGCCACTAAAGACTTTCTCAATAGTATTAGTTTAGTTAGAGATTATGGAGGTATGGTCATGGTGTCTCCAATAATACTATCAACGTGATCGTGTGTACCTAACTATAAAAGTGATAACTTGTTGGCAAGAAAGAGTATATGATAGA
>NW_013625069.1:0-634 GCF_000695525.1 Brassica oleracea var. oleracea
CTGGGATCACCTGATTTGGAAGTGGCATAGCTTCTTCATCCTAACTCTTATGAAATTTATTCAGCTTACTGGTGATTCTCCACTACTTTATGTATCAAAGTTGAGCTTGTTACATCGCGATTCCTCCTGGTTTGATTAGAATGACTCAGAAGTTGTCATATTCCCAAACATGAAAACTGGGATCACCTGATTTGAAAGTGAGATAGCTTCTTCATCATAACTCCTATTAGATTTATTCAACTTTCCTGGTGATTCTCTACTACTTTATGTATCAAAATCAAGCTTCGTACATCGCGATTCTTTATGGTTTGATTAGAATGACAGAGAAGTTGTCATATTCCCAAACAGTAAAACTAGGATCACCTGATTTGAAAGTGGGACAGCTTCTTCATCCAAACTCCAAAGAGATTTATTCCACTTCCTTGTCATTCTCCACTACTTTATGTATCAAAATCAAGCTTCGTACATCGCGATTCTTTATGGTTTGATTAGAATGACAGAGAAGTTGTCATATTCCCAAACAGGAAAATGGCATAGCTTCTTCATCCTAACTCATGTGAGATTTATTCCACTTCCTAGTAACTCTACACTACTTTATGTATCAAAATCAAGCTTCTTACCTCGCGATTCATCC
>NW_013625070.1:0-634 GCF_000695525.1 Brassica oleracea var. oleracea
CGAAATGCAGATAGTTCGGTTCGACCAAAATCTTGCTGAATTGAATCAAATTTTTTTGGTTCGGTGTGGTATTCACGTAGTTCGGTTTAAAGTTTTTTTACCAAAACTAACCAAATTTTTTTATTATATTTTGGTTAAAATTTGGTTAAATTCGGGCAATTCCGGTTAGTTAGTTTTAATCAGTTAGTTTTTTCAAAGTTTTGATTAACTCGGTTAGCTTTGTTCAAAATGTGGTTAACAAAAAAAATTAGAAAACCAAACTAACCAATTATCGAACCAAGATATTTTTTTTTATAAACCTTTCAAATTGAACCGAATTCACAAGCTAACCGAAATTTTGGTTTGGTTTGGTTCGGCAAGTTGGGTTCGATTTAAACCGCAGGTCCGCAGGCCTAGACACTGGTGAGCTACAAGAACTATTTTTCAGGCGCCTTCAAACAGTTATACACACAAATTTTTACTTGGAAATTATATATTAATTTTCCAATAAACAATTGAGGAAATTAACAATATCATATATTAGGTCGTCTAAAAATTGTATTTGGTACCCTTGATGCAATAGTTGTGATTCAAAACTGGCTTGAATAATAAATGAAAGTAAAGAAAAGCAAGAAAATAAAATAAAGACAGAAAT
>NW_013625071.1:0-634 GCF_000695525.1 Brassica oleracea var. oleracea
AAAGGAGGTTACAAGAACGGTCCCGAGAGTCCACAGAAAGATCTTGCGGCTAACTAGCATACAACCGAGATCAACGTACTTCTTTTTCTTCGGCTGTGGTGGTTCGAGTAGCCAGCTCCGCCGCGTCACGTCGAGTGGAGGAGGAAGAGTGGCACGGTCCGAGTTCTTGAATGTTTCGGCTGCGATCGTCGTTGGCGATGGAGTCTGCTGCATTGACCTCTAGAGAACCACTCAAGGGTTGTCGTCCGTACATATTGATGATGGGTCCCACTTTGATAAGATCTGAGGAAGTCTCTTTGTCTTTTTGTTTTCAGAGTACAAAAGACGAAGTTGTTTGATTAAATACTCTGCCACGTGTCGGAATGTTTTATAAGATGATGATGTAATAGGAACTAGGAAGATGTAAACAAAACTCATGTAACATGTCAAAGATAATGAATTATTGTCGTAAATAGTTTTCTTGATGGCGGCTAAAACAAGGGAAGAAACAACGAACTACATTTGAGCTTAACTCGATAACACAACCGAATATTCCCACTGATGATCTCTTGGCTGGAGCTGCTTCTACGATAATAGGAACATGACAACTTGGATTCGGGACCATGTACTGCTGATAAGACTGATTGATGCGAAG
>NW_013625072.1:0-634 GCF_000695525.1 Brassica oleracea var. oleracea
TTTAGAAATTTAAAAAGAACACTAAAGATCATAGGCCTCAGTAAATATAGCATTTACCGAAAATTCAATATTTTTGTAGGGTTAACCCATAGATATTGAGAAAAATTAAAAAATATGAAAATACTATTTTAATGCATAGTTACATCCTTCACCAAAATATGATGAAGTTCAAAGAGGTTTGGAACTTTTTTTGTCTCCGTTTCTCTAGCAAATAACGATTTTATAGTGGTTAGTCACCAATTTAGGGATTATTATGAAGTTTTACTAAATTAATTGACAAAAAATTAAAACGATGCCCAAGTACCATGAAACAGAGTTAAATATACATTAATACAAATTTAGAATGTGTTTTGAAATTTAAAAACAACACTAAAGATCATAGACTTCAGTAAATAGAGCAATTACCGAAAGTTCAATATTTTCGTAGGGGGTTAACCCATAGATATAGAGAAAAATTCAAAAATATGAAAATACTGTTTTAATGCATAGTTGCATCCTTCACCAACATATGATGAAGTTCAAAGAGGTTTGAAGTTTTTGTTGTGTCCGTTTCTCTAGCAAATAACGATTTTATAGTGGTTTGTCATCAATTTAGGGATTATTATGAAGTTTTACTAAATTAATTGACAAAAAA
>NW_013625073.1:0-393 GCF_000695525.1 Brassica oleracea var. oleracea
ACTTCCTCTCCACTTCCTCTCCATTTCGTAGCAATGGTAAGCCTCTCAAATTCCTCTCTAATTTTTTTAGTTTAAGATAGATTTGGTGGTTAGTATAGGGAATTTAGATATGTTTACGGATTTTATGTTATTTAGTGTTCATTAGGTGGATAATGTTGGGAAATATACTGTTGATGTTAATTTTAAAAATTTAATTTTTTTCTCATGTTCGAAAAGTAAGACTTACTGCCCATTACAGAGATATCTTCGATGAGCCGGGTAGTCGTTTAGACCCGGCCTCTTCTTCAGCCCCTGGTTCTTCGGGTCAGGAGACTGTCCCCGAGACTCAGTACACTCAGAGAGTCTCTGGGTCTACTTCTTCTAGTGCACCATCGGCTCCTCATGTGCCTTCCC
>NW_013625073.1:504-634 GCF_000695525.1 Brassica oleracea var. oleracea
AACCTTCTCTGCCAGGCAGAGAAGGTTTACCAGTCATCGACCCCGACCGACCGGACGGAACTTTGTGGTATGTTGTATTAAAATTTATTTTAATTCGTTTAAAATTCTTTTATAACATTAAAAAATAATT
>NW_013625074.1:0-634 GCF_000695525.1 Brassica oleracea var. oleracea
ATCTGAATGAGTTTTAAAAATTTAGGCTTAATTTTGAAAATCAGCTGACTGATCCAAATTGGATCATCTGGATGGGGAAGAATTTATCAAAATTGTATAATGTCTATTATACCCCCATGCAATTAACAAATTACAAACTCAAACCTAAAATCATTTTATCATTCATGAAAAACGACAAAACCATAAAAAAACATTTTCCCACCAAAACTACAAACACATTTTTCCGCCAAAACCACAAAACACAATTTTTGGCCAAAATCGCAATTTTCTCGTAAAAATGTAATTCCCGCCAAAACAGCTTTTCCCATCAAAACACATTTTACAGCAAAAACTGTAAAAACTGCAAAAACACATTTTCCCGCCAATACCGCAAAATCGCGTTTTCCCGCTAAAACCACAAAAACGTGTTTCCTGCCAAAACCACAAAAACGCATTTTTCCGTCAAAATCACAAAACGTGTTTTCCTGCCAAAACCACAAAATCACGTTTTTCCGCCAAAATCGCAAATAACGTGTTTTCCCATTAAAATCGCAAAAAAACATGTTTTCCCGTCAAAACCGTAAAAACGTGTTTTCCGGTCAAAACCTTAAAAACGTGGTTTTCCGCCAAAACCGTAGAAACGTGGTTTTCCGCC
>NW_013625075.1:0-634 GCF_000695525.1 Brassica oleracea var. oleracea
GAAAGATTTTAAAACAACAACATAAGCCGGGCACATAGGCCTGAGTTCGTATAAAGAGGGAAACGAGACGGTTAGATAGAGATGTCATCGAAGAATTTGACCGCCAATTGCTTGGCTGCGTCTGGAAGCAGACGCGGAGTGATTGCCTTGCAAGCACCAAGACCATCCCCAGCGTGAGCTTCGATCAAAAGTACTGTCATGACTCCGGAATCGGTTTAAGTAGTTACCTGCGGTATTCCCTTGCATCTGGACACGGTAAAGGCCTTGACACCGGCGTTGGTTCCTAAAAAGCCAAACTGTTTAAGAACGTATGGGAGGAGGGTAGCAATAGGGTTTAACTCTTTCTTCAGCGAGCTGTCACTTCGAAACGAGGTGTTGCAATCCAGGACATGGAGAGTGGACGCTTTGCTATCGATACAAACTCCAACCCAGAGTTGTTTGTCCATGTTAAATGGGAAATATATCCTCTTATGCGACTTCTCCAAGTGTTTCTCCAGTGGGACGTCAGCGAACTTAAACTTGGAACGGTCTTTGACTGCGGACTTCACAAACTGATTGTTGTGGTTCATCAGAGCAACTGGAAGGGCCGTGTCGTAAATGGCAACATTTGGACCAACCGTGGGGCCACGAGACA
>NW_013625076.1:0-634 GCF_000695525.1 Brassica oleracea var. oleracea
ATAGAGAAACTTCCGATGTCGATCTCTGGAGTCTGTCCCAGAGGGAATAGGAACCCCTCCGCGAGTTCATCAGCCGATTCAAGTTGGTAATGTCCAGGGTCAGCGGGATAAGCGACAAGGTGGCCATCGATGTGCTCAGAAAGGCGCTCTGGTACAAGTCGAAATTCAGAAAATGGATATCCCTCGAAAAACCGCGGACGATCCAAGACGCCCTCCACAAAGCAACGGACTACATCATGATCGAGGAAGAAACGAAAATCTTATCGCAAAAACATAAGTCGGCGAGATCGTCCTCAAAAGATGTAGACCCAAAAACGAGGAAGAAGAACCCTCGTAACGACAAGTATGTCCATCACGAGGGGAAAGAACTCCAAGGAGCGCATAATTACGCGATCGTCTCAGACCAGGGCCGAACCACGGGTAATACGTGGACTCGCAACCAAGGATATGACGAAAACACCTTCTGCGAGTTCCCCACGACTAACTGCAAGGTCTTGGGAGCGAGGCTGGCCGCGAAGCTACTAGCCGGAGAACTCTCGGAAGTGACCAGCGTGAAAGATCTCATCCTTGAGACCGATCGCCCCGCAAAGCCGGACAGAAATCTTCCCGTGGAGAGATCTCCCCAAAGAAACCA
>NW_013625077.1:0-634 GCF_000695525.1 Brassica oleracea var. oleracea
AGAAAGGGTCCTTGCCCGCGAACGTTTCTGAAGAGCTTCGAGTGCCGGAGATGGAATTCGTTCCTCATTCGGTAGACCCAACCGAGAATGAGGCATGGTGGGTGGCGTGTTACGGTTCGATCACGCCTCCCAACCGGACATGAACCGTCGCCCGGTCGCGGAAGGTGCACCAAGTAGGAGTACTAGCGAATTCCTCGAGGTCATGCAGTCGTTCTACCATATTTCGGACGCGGTGGAATTCAGGGTTCCTCGTCAAAGAGAATGCGCTTGTAGTCCCCCTGAGGGCTTCTTTACTTGTTACAAGGCATTCGTAGTGCGTTGCCGTTTATGGTTTCCGATCCCCGAGATCATCGTCCGTGTGTTGGGTCGTTTCAGGGTGGCGATAAGCCAAATGAATCCTCTTGGCATCCAGCACCTCATAGGGATCCTGGTCCTGAGCTGCGAGCATGGTCTCTCTCTCACCGTTGATCATTTCAAAGCGCTTCTTCGATTACAGATCATCCGGGACACGGACACGTACAGGCTAGTTCCTCGGAACTTCATGTCATGAACTTCATGTCAGTGGTAAATGGGTTCACTTCTAACTGCAACTCGTGGAGGAAGTTTTTCTTCTTCGTTCGTGTAGACGCAGAGT
>NW_013625078.1:0-634 GCF_000695525.1 Brassica oleracea var. oleracea
AATGAAATAATAATCCGAAAATATATATATAGAAGAAGATATAAATATATGTGAAAGTTTGAAACAATTTATTCAATGAAAAATTATACCGTAAACTTATTATGTTTTAAAAATTGATAGACACATATATATTATAATATATATCAATTTAGAATTGAAAACAAAATGTTTATATAAAAATAAATAAAAATAAAAATCCGCGCGGTTGCGCGGGTCGGAATCAAGTTTCAACATTAAAATGTCAACTATTTCCGTGTAAGTGTTATAAACCAAATGATGATCGACTATGGACCAGCCCGTACTGCAGGCCCAATCCGGGACATGATAAAGACAACCAGAGACTATGTGTTTATCTAGTATATATTTCATGTATATCTGTAACATAGTGTTTATCCTTATCATTATCTTGTTAGGATAAACATGACCTTATGACGGTCTAATACCTTGTATATATATTGACTTTCTGGTCGACAGTAATAATAACAGAAGTATTTCCCCAACACTTCATTTACAACACGTTATCATGCTCTCATAAACCCTAACCCTAAAAACCAGAAATAAATCCGAGCAGTAAAAACCCTAATTTCCGACAAACTTCAAACAGCTCTATCCCTCAACTCCGGTGGATCCAGAC
>NW_013625079.1:0-634 GCF_000695525.1 Brassica oleracea var. oleracea
CTAATCACGCCGAGATCATAGCCATGTATGAAGCAAGCCGTGAGCTTATTTGGTTGAGGAACATGACCAGCCATGTCTTAAGAGAGGGTGGTCTGGCCGTGGGACAAGAGAAAGAGGAGCCAATGATCATCTACGAGGACAATGCAGCGTGCATTGCTCAGCTCAAGGAAGGATACATCAAGGGAGACAGGACAAAGCACATCCTCCCCAAGTTCTTTTTTACCCACGACTTGCAGAAGGCAAAAGAGGTTCAAGTAGTTCAAGTCTGATCCAGCGACAACTCAGCCGACCTTTTCACCAAGTCTCTGCCAACCTCAACGTTCAGGAAGCTGGTTCATCAGATAGGGATGCGCCGGCTGAAGGATCTTCAGTGATGCATTCATCAGGGGGAGTGTCATGCGTTGTACTCTTTTTCCTATCTACGGTTTCCATTTTTCCCACCTTGGGTTTTTGGTTTTCCTAGAAAGGTTTTAACGAGGCAACATCGTGCATGATACGAGCCCATATGGTTCTAGCATCCAAGGGGGAGTGTTATGAACAATGTTGATTGCTAGTAACCAAATGGCCAAACTGTGGCCCATGGAGAAAGAGAGAGTCGGCGGCCCAAAGGGAGAGAGAGTGGCCGACTTTAGTC
>NW_013625080.1:0-337 GCF_000695525.1 Brassica oleracea var. oleracea
TTGTCAAAACATATCTACATAGAAAGAGGTTCTACCACTTATAATGATCTGGTATCTTGCCTAACGGTGATTGAGAATGACAAGGTACTAAAGAAAAGCAGTGAGATGAAATATCCTGAGGAAATAGATCAAGATGAATCCAAGGCAGCCGTGTCCAATGTAATAGTTGGACAGGCCGGCTTATCTATTTAAGTAAGAGGGATCTCGACATTTTATTTTAAAGTCCTTGTTTTGTGATTTGCTTTTAACCTATTTGATGGTTCACGATTTTATATATACAATGGAATTGGTTTTGAATTCATTGTCTTGCCTGATCTTACTTGAACATATAAATGAT
>NW_013625080.1:410-634 GCF_000695525.1 Brassica oleracea var. oleracea
CATGTGACCCATTGAAGTTATAATGTATGGTTTCCAAGTAGAAACAATGGGTAAGGAAGGAAACAAGTTCCTTTAGTTTTTAAGAAGAAAAACGCCTAAGACCTTGAAAGAAAGTAGTCGAGACTATACCTATGATCTCTACTGATCAAAACTATGTTATAAGATCAGTATGATAAAAGGCAAGAGAAGTGGTGACTATACTGATATATCCCACGAAATTTTAC
>NW_013625081.1:0-634 GCF_000695525.1 Brassica oleracea var. oleracea
CCTGGCTCAATCCCAAGAGCCCACCAGCCCATCGGCACACACGGGTCCCCATATGGCCTGGCCACTGTCCAGACCCGGCCCAACTGCCCGAGACCTGAACACTCAGTCCAGCTGAGTTGAGCTGATCCCCAGCTGACCCAGCTAAGTGATCTAGACCATCCAGCTCAGGGAGCTGACACACTCTTCAGTGAGCTACACCGAGCTGCACTACACTTCAGCTAGCTGGTCGAGCTTGCTTACTGCTTCGCCCAGCTGTTATATTCTGTGTCCAGCTTGCTTCCTTTATCTTCTTCAATCCTTCTAAGTCCCTTGGTCAATTTCCAGACCTAGACTTAGTTTTCCCATGATCCATTCTGATCACTCACTTCATCGAGCTTCACCTGGATCTTGTCCAGCTACCAGCTCGCTTGTCCAGCTCCTTTGAGCTTGTCTCCTTCTTGGATTAGCTATGCCTTAGCTTCCTGATGCCCTAAACCTTACCTTCAGGCCATGATATACTTGTCTTTAGGTCATATGACCTGTCTGGTGCGTTACCTCGCACCGCAGTCCATCCGGACGATCCCATCCAGGATCGGGGACATGACAAGTTGATACACCTTAAAAGGATCACTCGACCGGATTTGAAAAAAAGATA
>NW_013625082.1:0-634 GCF_000695525.1 Brassica oleracea var. oleracea
CCCATCACTCCTTCCATGGAACTTCCATGAAACCAGTTTCTATACTGAATCCATCTTCGAGGCTGTTCATGCCTTTGAGAGTGGAGTCAAGCCTTCCCCCTTCTCTCCTAACCAATTGCGTGTGTTCCCAAGACACAGAGGAAGCCTTAGACATGATCATCCATGATCAATCACCATCCAAAGGTCGTGCATCAGTTCCCTCTTTGTTCCCCATGAAACTGCTTTCCACACCAATCTCCATTTAAGGCTGCATTGGCCCTTGGGAATGGATTCCGGCAAACTCCCTCCTTTCCTCACCATTTGCGTGTGTTCACAGGCTCCAGATAAGGCTTTGGGTGTTGTCAACAATGATCAATACCGTTCAGAGGGTCGTTCTCAACTTCCCCCTTGATCTGCCCCAAAACTGTCTCTTTATGGCCTTCACACCACCATGGGTCTTGGATTGGGAATCCGACCAACTCTCTGTATTTTTCTCTGGATTCTTTGTGTTTCAGGGTGTAGAAGGAAGACCTGGCGTGCCTAGTATCCATTCTGTTGATCTCACAAACAAACTCCACCGGAATCAACCAGGAACCACCACGGATCAAATCATCCAACCGTCGGTTTGCCTCTCTTTTCTCTCTGGAAGTTTGTC
>NW_013625083.1:0-634 GCF_000695525.1 Brassica oleracea var. oleracea
AAATATGGAAAGAGTACATTAAATATTAAACATCTATCTTAAAATGTGAAATATAGATACTAAGTAAATAAAAAGTATAAGAAAAAGAAATACACAACTTAAAAACAATGGAAAAAATATATTAATATTTAAACATCTATCGTAAAATGTAAAATATAGATATTACGCAAATATAAAGTATAAGAAAAGGAAATACACAATTTAAAAAAATGGAAAAAGTACATTAGTATTTAAGCATCTATCTTAAAATGTAAATCTATCTTAAAATATAAAATTATTAGTAAATAGAAAGTATAAGAAAAAAAAATACACAATATAAAGAAAAATAAATAATAAGTAAATATATAATATAAGTAAATACGCAATTTAAAAATAAAAAATTACATTAAGATTTAAAAATATACCTTAAAATTTAAAATATAGATATTAGTTAAATAGAAAGTATAACAAATGGAAATATACAATTTAAAGAAAATAGAAAATGTACATTAAGATTTAAATATCTATCTTAAAATTCTATCTTAAAATGTAAATCTATCTTAAAATATAAAATTATTAGTAAATAGAAAGTATAAGAAATAGAAATCCTTACTAATAAAAGAGACATTTTGAGGCTCCATAGAGCGTCCACATC
>NW_013625084.1:0-633 GCF_000695525.1 Brassica oleracea var. oleracea
CAACGCTGCTACTCTGTCGGTAGCTGCCAAACATTTGGCTGTACTTGTCTACCGTGACATCAACCAAGTATTATGTTGTTTTAGTACCATCTATCTCGATCGACGGCCCTACATGTCGTGTAAAACATTTCTCTTTCTTTTCAGTGTGGAACTAGTTCTTCATTATGCATGTTGTTAACTGCTACCAAATAATTCATGATGTATCAAGTTTATTACTCAGTAAGATGCATTATTATCATAAACATTCCATACGATACCCGCTAAAAAGTGGGGTAGCTGTTAACAAACAGATTAACAGTTACACAATTACATATGCAATTACATCCATATATTCCAAATGATATATACAGTAGTGATTCAGCACATAAGTTTTTATTCTCTACTTTGCACACGATGCCCGGTACAAAGTTACGTGGTTGTTAACAAACAGATTAGCAGATAAGGAGGAGCATGTGCTTATTCAAACATTGTCTCACATTGCCATATGTAATAACACCGGTTGAGTCCAGATGTTAAATACCCTCTCTTCTCTTTCGTTACTCAATCTGTACATTTGCTTACATATCTTACCTCTGCTTAGATTTTTACATTACAATGAGTTGTGCTAAACATTCTCATAATCAATAAAATTCT
>NW_013625085.1:0-633 GCF_000695525.1 Brassica oleracea var. oleracea
TCGGATTGGTGCTTTGGGAGTTTTATTTCTTTCATTTTCAGACTTGCAGTTTTTATGTTTTTATCGATATTTCTGGATTTATCTTTTTTATTGCATTTATAGTTATTTATTGAATTTATGACTTTCGAGTTTACATTTGAAAAGTAACGAATAGAGATTTCTGATTTTTTATTTGTTTATTTTATTTTGGAAAATCGGGGTATTACAAGAATAGCTAGGGATATCAACTTCGTATATGGCTGGTAAATCATAAAATAATCATGAATCGGTTCTAGCAAGCATTTCTTTTGAATCAATGCACCAACATCGGAATCTCTCTTGCTACTACGGTCTAAGGGAAAATCCGAAGAAGAAAACCTATAAATCTTTTGGATTCAAGTCGCCAGATGAAGAAGATTTTGTTCCTAGGTGGAGATTGTGGAAAAGGGTTCGATACGAGAAATTTCTTCTGAATCAATGAGTGCTCCCATTTAGATACCACACAAATACTATAGAATTAAGTAAGAGTCCACACCTTGTGCGGAAGGACTAATATATATATCCTACAAATTTTGATTTTAATGTAAAATTTTGTAGTTAAACCTAAATTATTTAGTTAGATACAGTTACACATATTAAATTAATTGCTTTTTT
>NW_013625086.1:0-633 GCF_000695525.1 Brassica oleracea var. oleracea
GCAGAAAACTACAAGACCTGAGGAAATTGCGGTCAGTGCCGGTGAAGGACCTGCTCAAACTCAGCCAAGTCAGAGCTGAAGGACTGTTAGAGTTTGATCTGGTGTTTTATAGTTGCTTATGTTGGTGTATTGGTTATTTTTCTTGTTTTAGGTGTCTGCATGCATCTTTGGTAGTCGGATTTGTTGAATATTTTGGTGTTTGAAACACATGTTACTAGACTGTTTTGGTATGGTATTTAAAATACTTTGTTGTTTGAAACCAGTTTATCAGTTTATCATTATCCATTCCAGATCGTCAATTACTATTTTGTTTTGATAAAGTAGTTCATATATCACAACACGTCCAGTCCTTACATTCAATCCTTACATGCTTAACCAGAAAAATAAAATCACATCTTACATGACAACACAACAACCAATATTTCGATCTCTCTCTAATTCGAGTATTCCCTTCATCATTCCTCCTAACTCCTTCTCAAATTCAACTCTATCAGCTCTCAAATCTGCTATTTCACCTTTTAGATCATTAACCAGAACCTTCAAATCTTCAATCTCTTCCACCGCACTCTCATCAGTCCATTTGAAAAGATGAAATTTGTCCTTCACAAATACAGCTATAACTCAATATAAATT
>NW_013625087.1:0-633 GCF_000695525.1 Brassica oleracea var. oleracea
TATTGTTATCAACTTAATATGTTTACTAATTATTTTAAATTGTAAAAATAAATAGTCGATTTAAAAACGAAAGTATCTTCGTGTTTTATTAAAGCCAATATTTAATTATACAAAGTAAAATTTACAAAATTATAAAAGATCATTTTTTTGAAACAAAATGTTATTAAAGACAAAATGTTATAAAAGATTATATTTATGGTATTTTGGTATAAAACCAAATAAATCGGAAATTGGCTGTATATAAACCGGACCAAACCAAAATAGATATGATCTTTAATATGGTAGCTATTTTTTATAAATTGGAATACCGAAAAACCGAAAAAACTGAAGAAACCGAACCGACATCAAAATTGAACACCCCTATATAGATTAGCAGAAGTAACATTTGATTTTTTTAAGATTTAAAGAATATATAGCATAAGAAAACCATTTCACGGGTCTCTCCACCAGCAGCCGAATACTGCTTCCAAAGTTTTATGACTTTCACCCATCTTCCACAAAGACTTATTTGGCTCAAGTCAGAGATGAAATTCATCCCACTCATTTTCTTTGCTAGTTTTGAAACTTTTAGGTTGTAATACCGTATATATTAGGATAGTATGATATATATACACAACTAATAAAGTTCTGACC
>NW_013625088.1:0-633 GCF_000695525.1 Brassica oleracea var. oleracea
AGCTAATGCCAATGAAGCCACATAGATTATGAATTGCCTCAACTCTTATGGTGACGCCTCTGGACAAAAGATTAATCTGGTTAAATCGTCCATTATTTTTGGCGCTAAGGTTTCAGCAGACGCTAAGAGAGCAGTAAAAGAGACATTAGGCATTGATAAAGAAGGAGGTGATGGTACATACCTTGGTCTTCCAGAGTGTTTCAGTGGGTCTAAGAGATAACTACTCAGCTTCCTTAGAAGGAAACTTCAAGGTTGCCTCAACGGCTGGTTTGCGAAATCACTATCTCAAGGGGGAAAGGAAATTTTGATCAAGTCAATTTGCTTAGCGCTTCCTATTTACGCTATGTCTTGTTTTAGGCTCCCAAAGGATACTTGTGCTCGGCTTAGGAGTGCCTTGACAGAGTTTTGGTGGAGTAACGGTAACAATAGGAAGAAGATTGCTTGGGTTGCTTGGCAAAAATTGTGTAAGTCTAAAGATCAAGGTGGCTTGGGTTTTAAGGATCTGGAAAAAATTAACCAAGCCTTGCTAGCTAAGCAAGCGGCGAGGGTTTTGAATAATCCAGACTCTCTAATGGCTCAGGTCCTGAAGCATCGCTATTTCAAGAACAGCTCCTTCCTAGATAGCGGAGTGGG
>NW_013625089.1:0-633 GCF_000695525.1 Brassica oleracea var. oleracea
TACACATAAATCAATTGTCTGCAAATCCGTTGCGTTGCCTGCAGACATTTGTATTTGGTTCAACGCATCTGAAACGTTTCGGGACTGATATTTGATAAGAAATTTAGTGAGGCCATTAAAATCTAAAGTTGAAATTTTAGGGATTGATTTTAGAAGATCATAACAAAGTGAAGAATTGACATATTTTTTTGTGCATATGATGTCGATCTCATTTTTTGTAACCATCATACTAAAATTTCCATTTGATGATGACACAACAAAACGAAGTAGAACAATTGTAAGAACCAAGAAAAAGTTTTTTTTGATGTATGCAACCATTTTTTGTTTAAAGTAAATTGAGAAGTTAAGTGATATTTATATAGGTTGAAACATATTTTCACATTTAAATGTTTCTTCCTTTCATCATTTAAATAATTTATAAATTACAGATTTAGTTAGAGTAAAAAAATACAAAACAACACACTTTACTATACAATGAATTGTGAGTCTTATTCCAAATATGTGTTACATCAAGTAAGAAAAAAATTAGAAGTTATCCAAACTATAAAAAGAGAAAAAGAAGCATTGAATGCCTGGAGCAGATCTGTATGATATGTTAGCATTTACGGCTAACAAAAGATTTTGCTAATACCA
>NW_013625090.1:0-633 GCF_000695525.1 Brassica oleracea var. oleracea
ATTCTACCTGAGGATAACCTTGCACCGGGTTCATACTACGAGGTTCACAAACTTGTTGCCTGTCTTCAACTACCGTATGAAGTGATAGATGTATGTATTGACAACTGCATGATCTACTGGAGAGCGGAAGAGACACAGAATGTATGCAAATTTTGTGGGAAACCTCGTTATAAGGAGACGAGCGGAAGAGTTCCGATCCCATTCAAAAGAATGTGGTATTTGACTTTGACGGAAAGATTGAAGAGGTTGTATCAGTGTGAGCGCACATCAAAAACAATGAGATGGCATGCAGAGCATTCCACAAATGGTGAGATTAGACATCCTTCAGATGCGAAGGCTTGGAAACATTTCCAGTCAACATATCCAAAATTTGTGGAAGAGAGAAGAAATGTTTATCTTGGATTATGTACTGATGGTTTCAACCCATTTGGAAAGCATGGAAGACAGTATTCTCTATGGCCAGTTATTGTGACACCGTACAACTTACGGCCGAGCTTGTGCATGCGACGAGAGTTTTTGTTTCTCTCAATTCTCGTCCCCGGGCCAGATCATCCTAAAAGATCACTAGATGTGTTTCTTCAACTATTGATATATGAGTTGCAACAACTATGGGCGCATGGTTTTGAGACATAC
>NW_013625091.1:0-633 GCF_000695525.1 Brassica oleracea var. oleracea
CCTCTGCTGCTGCACCTCCCAAACTGCAGGAAGAACGTATGTTTGACGAAGATTGACAGACATTTAAATTTGAGTTTAAACCAAGACATAATTAGTTGTAACCTGCTTGTGAACTCTTCGATGGCAGGAATGTTCCTGTCAAAATAAAACTTGGATGCGGGTGTGGAGTTTAGATAGAGGTAACCTGCATAAGCAAGTTTTCCAGACTCTGGTATTAAGTAAAAGATTTACGGAAACTAGAGAAGTAAACATGTTGTAAACTTAACAATACATGACCATACCTCAATAATTTTAGGATTGACAGATTGGGTTTTATTGCCAGAGCTTAGAAGACCCCTGAACGTTGCTGCAACTTTGTCCCATAAGGACAAGTAAACAACCACCGTACTGGTATTGGAGAATATAAGAGTTATTTCAAATAAGGAGGAAATGGAGATAAGATTATATTTTTTTGTAGCTCAGTTAATGACTTTATGTGTCAATGAGAAAGCGTACCACAAATCGAGCTGTTGCTGCAGCGTTGTTAAGGGCACACCCTTGGACGGACCAAATTTGCCCAACAACATCTGAAAGTTAACGAAATCAAATATTACACTATGGTTGTGTCATAATTATATGGTAAGGAATTTTTTT
>NW_013625092.1:0-633 GCF_000695525.1 Brassica oleracea var. oleracea
CTCCTCGCGAGGAGTCTTCACGCGAGGAGTCTCCTCGCGAGGAGTCTCTTTGCGAAGAGTCGTCCCGCTAGGAGTTATCTCACTAGGAGTCGCAGAGGATGCCTTTTTCGCCTCGCTCAGTTTTTTCTTGATTAATGCACTCAAGTCTGGAAGCTCTTTCATTTCCCTGGCCGCGTTGATGATCTTTTGCTCGGCGCTACTGAATATCGAAAACCGCCGCTTGTTACCGGTAATCAAAGGCAGTAGATCAGACCTCCAATCCTCTGAAAAAGATCCGGTTCAGATAAGTCTCGGAACTGGCATGAATTGGAAGAAAACATGTGATCGCAAGAGGAAACTTACTCCTCGAGATTCTGTCAAGCACTCGTCGAATCCTCTCGATGGTGATATCTTTCCAGCTCACTTGGACGCGCGAAACGACTGCACGAGCATCAGAGACGAAATCTTCCGGATAAGAGGCCGTGTCCGGATGATCAACTGCAAATAAACGAAAACTCGTCAGAAAACAAGGAAAAGAGACAGTCGATGAGCTGACAACGGCGTTCTACCGAGTTTATGATTCCACAAAAATCAAAAGGAAACGTCAGGCGGCTCCTCGAAGGCAAAACCGTCAGACTTGACGTAAAAGTAGAA
>NW_013625093.1:0-633 GCF_000695525.1 Brassica oleracea var. oleracea
GATATCTGACAATATTCTTATTGCTCAGGAGATGTTTCATGGATTACAGACTAACAAAGCATGTAATGGAAAGTATATGGCAGTTAAAACGGATATGAGTAAAGCTTATGATAGGATTGAATGGGAATTCATAAAGGCATTATTGCAGAAGATGGGTTTCCACCAACATTGGATTAAATTGATGATGGAGTGTATATCATCGGTTCAATATAGGATTCTCCTAAATGGTCATCCAAGAGGGCTTATTGTGCCACAAAGAGGGTTACGACAGGGAGATCCGTTATCTCCTTATTTATTTATTCTATGCACTGAGGCTCTGAGTGCCAATATTCGCAAGGCGGAAAGAGAGAAGAAGTTAACAGGAATTAAGGTTACCAGAGCATGTCCATCGATTTCCCATCTGTGTTTTGGGGATGATAGTTTGTTCTTTTGTAAAGCTCAAAGAGAGGAGTGTCTTACTATTCTCAGGATTTTTAAGGAATATGAGGTGGTTTCTGGTCAGCTGATAAATTTTGAAAAATCTTCAATTCAATTTGGACATAAAATTGAAGAAGCGCGGAGACAGGAGTTAAGGGATATTTTGAGTATACAAAATTTGGGAGGAATGGGATCTTACTTAGGATTACCGGAAAA
>NW_013625094.1:0-633 GCF_000695525.1 Brassica oleracea var. oleracea
ATCGATGCTTCTTAACCGAGAAAACGAACCGGCGCATCTGTCGATCACGCGTTGTGATCGCGGAATAAATGCTGGTCGGTCGAGAAAATGGACCGACGCGTCTGTCGATCACGCGCCAATTGGGTTTAGGCCCATTTAGGCCTCATTAGGCGTAATGGTTACGCCTTGATCCCAGCGCTCACCCTCCTCTATAAATAATGCGCCCCTCCTCACTCCTCTTCACTTTTCTCCGCAGCGTCAAGGTACTTTCTCTCTCTACCCTCTTTCTCTCTCTTAATTTTTGTTTAGAACTTCGATTAACGAGATGTCGTCTCCCCAAAAGTTAACTCAGGAGCAAAAGGGGAAAGAGGTAGCGCTTAGTCGGGGTTCCTCCAAGGATTCGGAGGGTATTCGTCACGAGGCGATGATGGATACTGGGAGCATGAATCCGGCGCAGCGTCTTCTCATCTCGGAGGCGAGGGAAAAATTCCGGGATGATGACGATGGTCAAGAAGCAGTGGACATCTCGTGCATTCCGATCAACTATTATCCAGGAAATATTTTTGCGGAGGAGAGTCCGCTGGAAGCCTGGCGGGTGCGTCCTTCCGTTGTCGACGGTCAGGAGTGGCCGAACGTCGAGAAGACGAAGTCCAC
>NW_013625095.1:0-633 GCF_000695525.1 Brassica oleracea var. oleracea
TATGAAGATGATTGTGGTGACATTGGGAAGGACACTCAAGGGACAGTAAAAGGCAGAGTGAAGAGATATAAAGACGATTATGGCGACTTTAGACAGTATACACAAAGAGACATGGGCAAGCAAAGTAAAGAGTTATGAAGACGAGTTGAGATTAAGTGAAGCATGAGAAATCAAGAAGTGAAGAAATGAAAGGATTCAAGACCGAGGAAATGCATGGAGATGTATTAAGATGGAGCGAGTTCAGAATCAGAAAATCTAGAAGAAGACTGAAGAAATCAAGGGGAGATATCTAAGGCCAACCGATAAAGAAGCACATCTAGTGATCAAGACAAAGTTATGTAATGAGGAGTTATGGAGGAGTTGTTATCAAGGTGGAGCAAGTTCAAAATCCAAAGTGTTTATGGAGACCCAAAGAAACCGAAAGAAAGGCGAGCCAGCAAAGAACCATATCTTATGACCAAGACCGCAAGACGAAGTTATTCAAAAGCTGAACATCATCACTACACATCAAGGAGGAACATTTCGTGAAGCTAAGCAATTGCGCAACTAAGAATTCGAGGACGAATTCTATTAAGGGAGGGAAGAATGTGATAACCCGCCCTTCGGGATTAAAAAAAAAAAAAAAAAAAAAAA
>NW_013625096.1:0-633 GCF_000695525.1 Brassica oleracea var. oleracea
AAAACAATCCTAGCTAAGAATTTACATTAAGTGAAACAATCAATGTTAGAATCCTGTAACCCCCTAGTTCCGGTTTATGCAAAGAACCTAAAACTAAACAAGCAATGATAGACTCGATTTCACACAGACAGAACACATTAGAAATAAATTATATTTATTCGAGGTCCTAAGCCGTGTACGAGAAGTTCGAGAATAGACCCTCACCTTAGCAACAATAAGAAGTGGTATCTATGAATTCCAGCTGCTCAAATGGACTCCAAATCTGAAATCAGATCGAAATTTCGAGTCAGAACGCCTTTCGAACGGTTTAAAACGGGTATTTACGGAAAAGTCAACCCGCTGGTCAAAAATTAATTATTTAATTAATTAATCCGATTTTTCCTAACCGATTTCCAATTGATTTTGACCGACCGGTTTAACCTAACCGAATCGAAATCAATTTAAACCAGTCAAACCACCGGTTGACCGAGTCACCGAGTTGACTCACCGGGTTGACTCGGCCGAGTTGGCGAGTCACCGACGAGTCACCCGTGTCGGTCACTGTGGCGACGGCGGCAAGGCGGCGACGCGGCGGCTTACCGGAAAATCAACGGCGGCGACGCGGCGGCAGCTTCTCGGCGGCGAACGGACGGT
>NW_013625097.1:0-632 GCF_000695525.1 Brassica oleracea var. oleracea
TAGAGATACTCGCTGTATCAGTTCATGCTGAAGGTGACACAAGCATGAATCATTACGATGATTATGATGATATGGCATTGCAGACGAACAAGCCCTTGAACTTAGCAAGAAAATGGAGAAGCAAGAGATGGGGGTACAAAGAAAGAAGAAGGAACCAAGTGCAGCACTTGCAACACCTTCGTTGGGGAAGCTAAGCAATACAGAGAGCATTGTAAGAGTGATTGGCACAAACACAACTTGAAGCGTAAGACGACGCGTAAACTGCCTCCTCTTACTGCGCATGGCTGAGATTGATATGGACGACTCCAAAGCAGATTTGAAAGACTTAACTCTTTCTGATTTTAAATGCAGTGCCTTCTTTGTTGATGTTAAATGCAATATCTTGTGGAGCTGATCAATGAGTTTTTCCCCATAATGCATGTAATGAATTTTGCTAACTGCTGCAGTTAACAGGAGTTATGCATTGTTTGGATCGAGAGAAAGGCTACTAGGCTAGTCAGAATTTAGGAAAGTTTCGTCAACACATCGAGATAAACTGAAGGATACACAGCACATGATCCATTGCCTCCATGATGATGCAACACCCATAGAAAGATGTACACTATAACTATAAAAGCATTAAGAAAACAAAC
>NW_013625098.1:0-632 GCF_000695525.1 Brassica oleracea var. oleracea
AAATGTTTTTAAGTTTCCTCGCAGCTTTCAAATTGGCCAGAGAGAAAAATAGAGAATCATCTGCAAAGAGCAAATGGTTCACTGCTGGTGCATTGTTTGAAATCTTGATTCCCATTAATGATCTGTCTCTCATAGCTTGTTGCATCAAATGTGACAGAACCTCTGCACATAGAATAAATAAGTATGGAGACAGTGGATCTCCTTGGCATAATCCTCTTTCTGGAGTAATGTAACCTTCAGGGGAGACATTAATCAGTACTGAGAACCTCACTGATAATGGCACATGTGTCAAAAGTAAATGTTTAAATAGTTGAATTCTGCTCACAACACTAAAATAATTAAAATATTTATTGATTTTCTATCCAAATATTCAAATCAAACCAACTTTTATGTTAAGTTTAGGTATTTTGACATATGCTATTCAAATTTATATGTAATATATTATATTATTTATAGATTTTGTGAAGTTGAAAGTATATAATGAATTTTAAAATTTAAAAAATAATTTAAATGGGTTATCCAAACCCAAACCGAACCCGCAAGAATCTGAACCGAACCCGAACCAAAATTTAGAAATACCCTAATGGAGATGATCCGAACCGAGCCCGAATGGATACCCGAACGCCCACCCC
>NW_013625099.1:0-632 GCF_000695525.1 Brassica oleracea var. oleracea
TTAAAAAAACAAACCAAATATCTGCCTAAATACGTAATATTCAACCATATCATCCCAAAAATTACCTGACTAAGATGGCGAGCTTTGTTCTTAGCGATCTTAGGCTTGCAACTGAAGTAAAATCCAGTCAAATCAAGGGCTTCGCTTGCTACAGCACCCAAAAAAAGCCAATACATTCGCCGACTTGCTGAAAATAGAAAACAAATCCACAACATTCTACCTCTTTGCAAATTTGTGGAAATCCCAGTGGATAAATTTGAGATGATTTTCTTCATGAAGAATAGAGTTTAGATAACCCACTGCATTCGCAAACTCACGCCTTATGAACATGGACATTTGTGAGTTAAGAACAAAAGGAGTAACCGCATGAACATTCAATAAAAATGTATGAATATTTCCATGGAAATTCAATGCCTCTTTGCTGAAAGTACATTAAATTTAAAAACTAACCTTGATTAAGTTGAGCACAATAATTGGATTCCCATATCGTCTCACCAGGTCTTCAAAATGCATTTTGGTTGACTCGTATGTAGGATCATACCTCTGTAATGAGACGAAACAACCAGAAAGTGGAATATCAATAACACACACGTTCAAATCGTCTAGTAGAGATAACAGGCGCATGTGACGTT
>NW_013625100.1:0-632 GCF_000695525.1 Brassica oleracea var. oleracea
GCGATCATGAAAACCTCGTGGATTCCGTTCATGGTTGCTGCCTTTGGAATCCATCCGATAGCGGAGAAAATATCCTTTTGGAACAAGTTTTGGCTATAGAAGGCAATGTCAAGCAAAAACCAAGTCGAGGTACATCCGAGGAGGGGAAGGCCATGTCGTTTGGCGAACTCCTTGGAGAACAAGCCATAGTTAAGTCTAGGGTCTTGAACGATATCTTCAGCTCTTTCCTCCATCTCAAGTTCCACTTGTAAAACCTTGGACATATCTTGTGTCGCCTGTTTGATGTTCTTGGCAACCAAAGCAGTGTAACGAGCAGTTTCTGGCATTTTCATACGCCAGTAATAAGTCAAGGCTGCGGGTAGAGCACCAAACATGACGATGATTCTCCAAATATAATCAGCTTGAGGAGGCGTTGAGAGAGCCCTGTTGACTGCATATGTTGGAGCTGGGAATTTCTTGTCAAATATGGAAGATACTGCAAGCGCCACGAAACCTCCAGCCAAGATCCCGACACCTTGCATGGCGAACACGGCAGCGATGAAAGCACCACGGGTCTTCTTGTTAGCGTATTCAGACATAATGGTGGCAGAAAGAGGGTAGTCACCTCCAATACCAAATCCCAGCCAAAACCT
>NW_013625101.1:0-632 GCF_000695525.1 Brassica oleracea var. oleracea
ACAAGAAATAAACAATCATTACAAACGATCTCAAACCAGAGTAAAATCGTTAACTACAAGAGTAAAGATATAGGTTTATCCACACAAGATCACACTTTCAATTCAAACTTTAAAACAATTTGAAGAAATTTTTTCATTTTCAAAAAAACCTTTTCAATTAAATATTCAATCCAAACCAACACCGAAACTGTTCAATCCAAAGAACCGAAGTATTTTGACTGAGAATCATACCTCCATTTTTTCATCTCCATGACGGCCTTTCTCTTCTCATGATTCTTCCAAGTCTGTATCTTCACTTCATCGATCTTATACCTAATCAAACAAGTCAGAGATGTATTTACAAAGATTCACGAAGACAAATCTAAGACATGCATACTTGATAGATTGAAACATAAACATATAGGATCTGAACCTTTACCTTTTCCATTCGCCACCGATAGAGAGAGAGGTCCGCGTTTTGCTTGGTCGATGAGAAAGCCTTTGCCATTTCCCTTCGTCGCCGAGACCCACCGAGAGAGCCATCGCTGTTTCGTCGACGAGACCCACCGAGAAGAGAGAATCGCCATTGAAATCGTCATCACCTTTCGCCAGAGAGAGAGAATACGAAACGCAAGAGAAACAGAAAAAAAAAA
>NW_013625102.1:0-632 GCF_000695525.1 Brassica oleracea var. oleracea
GTTTCTCCTCCTACAACAAGAAAATAATAAAATCAGAAGTTAGAGAGAAAAAGGAGTGAGAGAAAGAGAGAAAGAAAGATGGGAAAAGCTGCATGTTGCCACCAGGAGTCCTCGCCGGAACCACCACACGCCAGGACGTCATCAAGCTCGTCATCACCATCAACCGCAGCTCAAGGTAACCGGAAACTGCCATGTTTTGAGTTAAGTTTCGTCCATTTAGTAATTCGTCGATAACGTCTTAACCGTTACGAATCTCGTGCATCCAAGGCCATCATCGTGTTCCTCTCGACGAGACGAAGCCGTAGCCGCCGACCGCGCCGCAATCGAAGCCCGGATGAGCCCGCACGCGCCTCCGGAAGTTTCGCCTCTGCGCGCGCGTGAGGTACACGCGCCGCCGCCGGAAATCGTCGCCACCGCCTTCGCCGCCGGTAAGCTCCGCCTTCGCCGCCGGTAAGCTCCGCCGTCGCCGCCGGTGACCGCACCGGTGGCTCGGTCAACTCGTCCGAGTCAATTCATTGAGTCAACTCTGACTCGGTAAACCGGTGGATTGACTGGTTTGACCGGTTTAAATTGATTTCGGTTGGGTAGGGTAAACCGGTCGGTTTAGTCAAATCGATTTCTGGTCAAAGCTT
>NW_013625103.1:0-632 GCF_000695525.1 Brassica oleracea var. oleracea
AACACCTTAGCCGCCTCAACTATACGATTACGTTGAACCTTTTTATTCACTTTTTATCAGTCAAGTTCGGAAGATAAATGTCAAGTTTCAAAGGATAAACACCCATATCGAAAAAGGTGAACATACACAAGAAGAGGAAGGGGAAATGAGCAAGCAAAACTGAGAAGAGACAAAACTGCATCTTCGAGAGAACTAAGGTATTTGCGACTTGAAATTTTTGAAATCAGACTTGGAGTTTTCGTAGGAAATTACCAAGAAATAAAAACACTTTTGAGACTGTCATAGAACTTTAGGGAACGTAACACCTAGGTGGATAGTCTAGCGAACTAAGTCTTAGGTGATTTTTCCTGTCTCGATATATTGTCTCATAACTGTTCGTCCAGATCTTGCAAACCGATCTAAACTCTCCGAAAATCGAGAAACGATCGCCACACATATCAAGCTCGCTTCCTAAGGAGAGAAAAAACTAGAGACATGAACGTCGTCTTAAAACCTATTCGTTTCTGGCAATTCTCTCGGAACCGACATATTCCAAGTCTTCAACCTGGAAACAACCAAATCACTGTCCAAGCGTCGTCTTCAAAACGACTCGGACTGTCGATCATTCTATTCCTCGAGAAAAAAGGGACGGA
>NW_013625104.1:0-632 GCF_000695525.1 Brassica oleracea var. oleracea
TGGGGATCTAGGGTCCTTGACAGAAAAATTAAAAGAGAGTTTTTTTTCAGAGAAAGAGAGCTCAACAATCAAGGGGGAGGAAGAAGAATCGAAAACATTGATTTGAGAATCTTTTCTTCACAGTGAAGGGAAGATGATTAATTTGAATATCCACTTCGGTGGATTCATGGAGAAAGTCGGTGAAGATTATGTATACAAAGGAGAGTTGGGAGTGACAACAGTGCTTTGGGAATTGTATGACATCTCATGGAATAAGGTTTTACAGTTCAGTAAGGAAGAAGCAAAAATTATGGCTCCGATAAGATTCATCTGGTTCAAAGAGGCTGGGAAGGAGATGAAGACAATGAATTATGTGTATGACAAAAATTCTGATGATATGTTTCTGGTGATATGTTTAGGGAAACAAGCTTCTGAACTTGAAATATTCATTGAATATGATATTTCAGAACACAGTGAGCCTCCTGTCATAATTCCTCCTTTGCAATGTGACGAGTATTCAGACAGCGATGGAGAAGTCGAGAGATCAAGGGAAGAAGAAGAAGCTGAAAAATCTGAAGATGAGTTGCAAGAGAATGTGGATGAAGAAGCCATTTAACACGTTTTTTTAATTAAAACGTCTGTTTACTGTTCTG
>NW_013625105.1:0-632 GCF_000695525.1 Brassica oleracea var. oleracea
TGAATTGATTTAGAATTTTTTTATAATTTTTTTATTTTTTTTGTATTTCTAAAATCGATTTTTGTATATAAAATCGATTTTTGTATTTTACAAAACGATTTTTGTATATAAATTCGATTTTTTGGATTTTACAAAATGTTTTTTGTATATAAATTTGATTTTTTGGATTTTATAAAACATTTTTAATATCTATAAAACTTTTTTTGTGATTAAAAACTATTATTTGGGATTTTTTTTTAAAAAAAAAATATATATATATATTTATATTATATAAATTTTTTATTTATTAAAACTATTTTTTGTTTATTAGAACTATTTTTATATATTTATTAAACATTTTTAATATATATAAATCTTTTTAGAATAATTAAAAACTATTGTTTGGGATTTTTTTATAAAAAAAATAATTTATATATTTCTATATTTATTAAATATTTTTTTTTTAATTTACAGGTCTCATGATGATCAGACCCGGCCTCGACAGTGTCGTGGTCGTGGTGGTACGGGGAGCCAGTCTCGGGATTCCAGCCATTTTCACGATTCCCCTTCGCCCCACAGCTCCTCGGGCTATGAGGCACAAAGGAGGGCTGAACCAGTAAATGATGGAGATGATGCAGAGGATGTACCCGAAC
>NW_013625106.1:0-632 GCF_000695525.1 Brassica oleracea var. oleracea
CCTTTTCAACCATCTCATTTATTTGCAATAGAGACAAGTTGGTTGAAACTCCCGTAGAATCGCCGTCATCAGAGAGAGGTTGAGATTGAGATACTATTTCAGCTTCCACCAAATCAACGACACCTTTGATCACGGGGTCCTGAATTTGACCCGTCGTCTTGTTAGTGTGAGCCACCTTAATGAGTTGGAGACGATCAACGGGATTACCGTTATATGCTTCGATCTAAAAAAACCGCCATTATTAGCCAAGGAATATATAAAATATTTATTTAAAAAATATAAAGATAAATAATAATAAAAAACTTACAAGTTCATCCTCCTTAGTAGACATAGAGCAAGCGCCGAGGTTGTGCACATACATATCTTTCCCGCTAGGATCGCTCTTCCTGTTCTTGGACTTCCTAGAAGACGTCTCTGCAGTTTCTTCCTTCTCCCAATGAGCTATCAACTGCTCCCACACCGACCCGTTGATGAACCGTGGCTTCTTGTTCTTCTGCCAAACTGTCTTCCACGAGTTTATCTGCTTTGTGTAAGAGTCCAGTTTTCGTTGAATTTCTTGCGGACTGTTTCCGTAAGATCAGAGTACCAGTTGAACTCTTGCTACAAAACAAACATAATTTAATAAGTAAATA
>NW_013625107.1:0-632 GCF_000695525.1 Brassica oleracea var. oleracea
CCCGGCCAAAGAGAGGCCATGATACAAACTGCCAAACCAAAGAGGCCATCACCTATAAACAGCTTAGCCACGACTTAGCCATGACTTGGCCGTGACTTGTCTGAATAGTGCAGGCTTGTCCGCACACAGTCCATGACTCGGCTAAAGAAGCCAAAGAGACCATGAGAGACAACAGTCTGGCCGCAAAGGCCATAACCGGCCGGAAAGGCCATTACCTATAAAAGGTTCGGCCATTACCTATATGCTTGGGGACATTATGAATATACATGTACAGAATGATTATAAGCATCAGGCCATATAAGTGAGCATAGATATTCCCATCTAAAGAATGAATACGGGTCATTAAAACCAGACAAACCATCTTAAGAGATTCTGAGATAAAACCACCACATACATATATGTGCCATCTAAGATGGAACCTCAGAAGAGGATTGGGAATATATGTTGGATAGGAGTATTACTTTCTCCCCGAATTCAAAGAAAGCTTAAGCCAAAACATGGGTGATTAAAATAGTGGCCAAGTACGGATTGCATGATCAAATGGATCCGACTATCCAGACATTAAAGAAGAAAGATTATAAGCTAGATAAAGAAAGAGTAAAGGAATGATAAGAATGGTTTTAACCATCATT
>NW_013625108.1:0-632 GCF_000695525.1 Brassica oleracea var. oleracea
GACATGATATAATCGATTGAGATTCATTATTACCAGGACCTTTAATACTTTGTAGTTTGGCGTCCCAAGTTACATTGTTTGGTTCCTGTACCTTAGAGCCGGCCGGCCTTATCTCCATGTATGGGATGGTTTCCTTAGTAACCTCGGATTTGGATTTTGATTATCATTCTTTGCACATTTCTTTTGTTTCCGAGGATTCTTATCTTTTGGAATCTATTTGGTCTACCACGTTTCATACATTGTCTAGACTCTGTAGCAACTTGACAGTGACTTAGTCATTCTTTTTCGGGTCCGCAAATGTGTCTGGCATTTGATTGGCTAGCTTTGTAAATGTATAATCTTTGGACGTCTATTTCACATTCTTTAGTCCTAGGATCTTGTCAAGACATTGATGGTTGATTCCATTCTATTTCTTTTACCATTCTTTTACCAACTTTATTATTTTTTTCTCCTCCTGGTCTTAAAATAATCCGTGTACCTGGCCTCAAATATAATCACCCATAGTTGGCTCAAAGTACTTTATTATTGTGGGAGAATCATATCCAACATATATCCCCATCCTCCTTTTGAGGTCCCATCTTAGGTAATTAGTACATAGACAACACATCCAAATGTCTTATGATGGGGTATGT
>NW_013625109.1:0-632 GCF_000695525.1 Brassica oleracea var. oleracea
ATTGTGTTGTCGTCACGCGATAGACATGCGAGCGA
The DNA here is from genome assembly GCF_000695525.1 of Brassica oleracea var. oleracea. Taxonomy (NCBI): domain Eukaryota; kingdom Viridiplantae; phylum Streptophyta; class Magnoliopsida; order Brassicales; family Brassicaceae; genus Brassica; species Brassica oleracea. Next base: position 36 of record NW_013625109.1, read on the forward strand.
CCTCGGGGTGTCTCTCTCGCCAAGTCGCTATGGGCTTCGGGAGCGACCTGGAGTGGTCGCTCTGATAGGTCGCAACGGGTCAGTTTTCGGTTTCCACCGGGATGGAATGGCGAGCGACTTGAGATGGCGAGCGACTTCTCGGGGTCGCTCCAGTGAGGTCGCTCTGAGAGGTAGTTTGGAGCGATCTCATGGCGTCGCTTCGTGATGTCGCTCCCATGCTCTGCTCGTCCAATGATCACTTAGAACACTTCTTTTGAGCTCAAAATGCACCCAAATGCCTCCAAGAACTCCATGTGGTACTCCAACACCTGATAAAGACTCATGTATGCAAAATGCAATCTAAACGTGGCTAAATCCTAGTCTATATGATCAAAATGCACATGGGTGAATGGATAAAACAATGAAAATATGCAAGACCTCAACTGTCTTTATTTGTGCATATATATTATAATATAATAAAGGTGTGGAAGTTTGATTTGTATTGATTTGATGATAAACCGTGCTTCAATAGCTAAAACATTTCATGAAAGACTGTTTTGTTGGTTGATCCCCTTGTTCGAAAAATCGGACGCCTAACCGATTACGCGGGCGATTAAA
>NW_013625110.1:0-632 GCF_000695525.1 Brassica oleracea var. oleracea
TTTTAATATTAATAAAGTAAATATAATATAAATTTAACTATGATATTTTTATTATATTTTAATTATTCTGAAGATAATGATAAGTTATCAGCTACATCACTTAAATTATTTATTAAAAATATTAATTAAACATAAAATATGAGTAACCCTAAAATTATGGAGAGCATGACAAATCTGAAAATTCAGATCTCAAATAGTAATAATATAGACTATTAAACTAACTTCTAGAGTTAGGTTTGACTCTGGATAAGTCTTGAAATATCAACTATATATTCTTACTGTCTTGAAAAATAAATTATTACGGTAATTAAAAAGATATATCTCTTGATATTATTTACATGTAATATATTTGTTCTAAAACTATATTGGTCCTTCTAATCCTCGCTGATGCCCAAAAGTATAAGCATATATAGTTTACAGGAACCAAACACATATATTTTAATCCTCGCTGATGCCCAAAAGTATAAGCATATAGTTTACAGGAACCAAACACATATATTTCTAAGAAACTTTTTTTGTCAAATTTATTTACCTAGATTCCTTGTGGATAGCGATAACAATCAAGATCAACCAACCTGATCTCTCTGCTGGAACGTCCCAAGCTACGCAAAAAAAAAAAAAAAAAATCAGGG
>NW_013625111.1:0-632 GCF_000695525.1 Brassica oleracea var. oleracea
ACAGGAAAGAATAATGACAACAGAAGCTACGACTACTAAAAGGTTGGGAATTGGAGCAGTAAAGATCAGCAATGAAGAGAGAATGAAGAAAGAGACGAGCTGTGCAATTTCTATAAAACCGTTTGTTTTCATTTCAAACCAAATAATTATGTTCCCCATACTGTCTCTCTCGACTGCACGTATGATTTAAGTTTCTATCTTTAACTGTTTTCAGTAGACTTGACCAATAGTACGAACACAAAAAAAAATTAATCATTTATATAAATTTAGTGACTAACTCAATATTTACAAATTCAGAATTAAATAAAGCCAATTGAAAATTTATAATTCTCAGAAGTGAATTAAGAATTTCCCAGAATTTTAATCTCTTTGGAGTTAACCCTAAACTTTCTTTTTTTTTGTTAAAACTGGATTAATGGAGATGTATTCAACTGAGAGTTTCAGGTGATTTGTATTAAAATGACAAATCTACTGTTATTGAAACATGAATTTTAAAAACTCATTTAAAATCCACTGTTATTGAATTTGACATTTCTTAAAGTATTCTGAAATCCATTGTTATTGAAAATATTTAAAGTTGTGGAATTTTAAAGTTTTCAGGTGATTTTATGGTGTTTGGGTAGAATTTCTTA
>NW_013625112.1:0-632 GCF_000695525.1 Brassica oleracea var. oleracea
GAGAATTATTCCACTTCTTGGTGATTCTCCACTACTTTTTGTATCCATATCCAGCGTCTTACAACGCGATTCATCCTGGTTTGATTAGAATGATGAGGAAGTTTTCATATTCCCAAACAGGAAAACTTGGATCACCTGATTTGAAAGTGGGATAACTTCATCATCCTAACTCCTATGAGAGTTATTCCACTTCCTTGTTAATCTCCACTACTTTATGTATCCAAATACAGCTTCTTACATCGCGATTCATCCTGGTTTGATTAGAATGATGAGGAAGTTTTCATATTCCCAAACAGGAAAACTTGGATCACCTGATTTGAAAGTGGGATAACTTCATCATCCTAACTCCTATGAGAGTTATTCCACTTCCTTGTTAATCTCCACTACTTTATGTATCCAAATACAGCTTCTTACATCGCGATTCATCCTGGTTTGATTAGAATGACGAGGAAGTTGTCATTTTCCCGATGAGGAAAACTGGGGTCACCTGATTTGAAAGTTGGTTAACTTCTTCATCCTAATTCCCACGAGAATTATTCACTTCCTGGTGATTCTCCACTACTTTATATATCCACATACAGCTTATTACATCGTGATTCATCCTGGTTTGATTAGAATGATGAGGAAGTTGT
>NW_013625113.1:0-176 GCF_000695525.1 Brassica oleracea var. oleracea
TTATTTGGTATAAAAGAAAGAAAATTAAAATAAATAAATATACAATATAAAAAAAAATAAAAAATAGGTAAAATACAATTAAAAAATTGAAAAACTAAATTAAACATCTCTCTGAAAAAAATGTTTAGTAAAATGAATAATAAGTAAATATACAATTTAACAAATAGAAATATTAT
>NW_013625113.1:388-632 GCF_000695525.1 Brassica oleracea var. oleracea
TAATATAAGAAAAAATAAATAATAAGTAATTATACAATATAAGAAATAAAAACTAACATCAAACATCTATCTGAAAATGTATTTTTTTACATTTTTATTATTTACAAATACTTTTATAAGTAAATATATATACAATATATGAAGAAATGAATAGTAAGTAAATATGCAGTATAAGAGATAGAAATGTTACATATTAGAATAAGTAAAAATATAAGAAAAAATAACTAATTAGTAAATATAGAAT
>NW_013625114.1:0-632 GCF_000695525.1 Brassica oleracea var. oleracea
CATATGTTTGTGTGCTGGAACATATTGTCACTTATGATATTGATCATGAGGAATTGCTGGTTATCAACCTTTGCGTTGGTAAGGCAGGCCGTGTGTGACCTGATCATGGGCAAGGATGGATGACCTGATCCTTGGATGATGGATCAAGGTGTCTGATCTGATTGATCAAAGGATGCACCGGTGGTAGGGGCAACACTAATCAGGTTCAGTGGGACATGGTTCCATGACTAATTAGGAAGTATGGAGACTCATCAATTTTGAGTCATGTGGGGTGGTTGGTTGATTGACACAGCATCTGATGGGCATTGCTAGTCCATGAGTTGGACTTGGTATCATAAGTTGATAAGGCAAAAAGGATGTGGGACAGTGCATGAGCCGGTAAGGGCCAGATGCATGTCCTTAGCTGTTTGAAGACTTCTCAAGGGATACTTATGTCTGTGGGGATGGTTGGCTGAATGACTAAGTACCCAAGGGAAGAGTTTATGCAGGTATAAGGGAGTTGGACGAGTGGACGGGGAGCTGGGCAAAGCTACCTCGCAGCTCGATCAGCTGGAACGGAGCAGCAAACCTCAAGTGAAGTGGTTCAGCTCAACTAGCTGGGTGAGCTAGCTAAGACAGCTAAGTCAGCTGGG
>NW_013625115.1:0-632 GCF_000695525.1 Brassica oleracea var. oleracea
CATGAAGCTTGCAGCGGATGAAGGATATGAGCGTGCTGTGTATACATCGCAATGACTAGAAAAATATTTTGGGTTGATGAGGAGTATTTTGCTCGTTTTACGAGGGAATCAGTTGTCAGGATCGGGAAACTAGTTCGATCTCTAAAATGGGCATGGGGTTTGTCGCACAGTGACGAGTTTCTGGCAAAGAGGGACGAGTTCATTTCAACCGTTGTTCCTTCGTTCTATAGTTGCCAATGTGTTCCTGTTATAGAGCGAGATTGGGTCTTGTGGTACATTGAAAATAGTAAGGGTGACAAAATGTGTAACCGTTGTTTCTAGATCAAAGAGTTGGGGTTCTTCTTCCGTGAGTTTGAACCGATGAGCGTGATTATGAACACAAGGGAGTGGTGAAGATATATTCTATCAGAATATTTTCTCTTTTTATGTTCTTTGCTGTGACATTATTACGACTGGTTTATATTTTACATTATGGTTGGGTTGTTGTTTTTTAATTACGGTTTTAATTACGGCTGATTTTTGTAAAAAGGGTTCTCTTCAATTACAGCTGAGTTTTAATTTCATAATGACTGAGATATTTTATTTGAGTGTTATTAAATACGACATGGCTGGGTTAATTAAATACGTGATAG
>NW_013625116.1:0-632 GCF_000695525.1 Brassica oleracea var. oleracea
GTCTTGGGTAGATTTCATAATTGAAATCATAAAAGTTAATCTTACATATGGTACCAGAGCCAACTAGATTTGTTTAATTCACCGTTATTGAACGTATGGCGTCATAGCACTTAAACGTATTGGTAATTGTCAAGCGTGTGTTCATGATCGTCATTGCGTTAAAATTCTGAATGCATTAGAAAGTCGCGTTGGTTCGTAATTGTTTAGAAGTAACTAAGAGCATCTTTATATAGCATAGCATGACCGGGTGATTGTGGTCGAGTGGTAAGGAGACGGGACTGAGATGCCAACACGTTTCAGGTTCGATCCACCTGCTGCGCGAAACTAAGTCACAATTATCCTGGTCACCCAACACGGATATGGACCTATGCTTTAGGGCCCATTTGAATACCCGGAGAGAAGGTCTATCCGTGGGCTGCACTTCCCCTTGGAGATTAGTCCGGGCCTCTCCATGGGCCTGGGATACCCCCAGGTTAACAAAAAAAAAAAAACTAACGTAGCATGCATGATTAAGTGATTCTGGAATTTTGTTAACATGTGCTCTCATTAGTTTAACGTTGTCACCGTAAAGGCACATGCATTAATTTTTTTAATTTAACGAAGAATATATTCATTTTCTTTCATGAACATAT
>NW_013625117.1:0-632 GCF_000695525.1 Brassica oleracea var. oleracea
ATTACTTAGTCAAATATATAATAGAGAAAATGACCTTTTAGTCTTAACTCGAAAACATACCATTTAATTCCTGAACTCTTTGTCAAATAAGAAAAAACCTTAAACAATCGTTGACCAAGCCTTTTTAACACTCTAATTAATCTTCCATTAATTTGTTTGACAGAAGTTAAATCACTAATCAATGTCAATTTGATAAAACGGAAAACCTAATCTAAACACGAAAAGTTCCAGTTCATCTTTCTTAAATTCCTAATTTTCATCTCTCTATTCACAAACATCTCTCAAGATCATTACCGAACATTACCAAACAATCAACGTAAACCATCTTAAAATTCATTACCATAGCTAGCCGTCGGCATTCAGTTGCGGTTCAGTTCCAATTTGGTTCTCTGGTTCTAGAAGTTTAAAATATGTTAGATTATATAGAAAGTTTTTTCCGGTTTGGTTCAGTTATTTTGGTTTTTGGTTCAGTTCGGATATCAAAGTCGAGCAGACTTATATCCAAAGTAATATCGGATCCCATTCAGTTCTGGTTTGGTTTTGATTTTCGGTTAATTTGGGTTAAAAAGTAAAAGTAAAAAAAATTTGGGTTTTCAGATAAAAAATTGTATAAGTCAGATAATTTAAGTATT
>NW_013625118.1:0-632 GCF_000695525.1 Brassica oleracea var. oleracea
TGAAGAAATGGAGTGAATGAAGAGGTTGGGGGTGCGGGTATTTATAGTTGAAATGCTTCCGACAGTACCGAGGAAATTCCGACGGAATACCGACGGCAACGGCTCTTTTCTCGGAATTTTTAAATTCCCCAACGGCTCTTCAACAGCTATAATATATCCTCAGATATTCGTCGGTGTTTTCCGACGAATATGCCTTCCTCGGTATTTCATCGGTATATTCCGAGGAAATTCCGAGGAAACCCAAATTTTGGGTTTTCTCGGAATTTCCTCGGAAATTCGTCAGAATATTCCGAGGATCTCATTTTCCGTCAGAATATCCGTCAGAATTACGATGTTTTCTTGTAGTGATAGGATGCTCGTGCGGTAACCTAGAGTAGGGTATCTGCGACACGAGTGTGTAGTACTGAGGCTTCAGCTCGAAATTCTACTTCTGAATCTCTGGAAGTCGAATAGTTGATATGTTCGCGTAGTACTCATATGGACGATTGTAGTCAGCCAGTGCCCTTGGTCGAGCAGCCTCTTCTACAGGTTGAGCAGCTCCTGTAGCATCAGTATCAGAGATTACATTCCCCTAAGCGTCTAGTTTCTGACCTGTTGCATTATGCAGATGACCATCCTGGTCATACAGGTTT
>NW_013625119.1:0-632 GCF_000695525.1 Brassica oleracea var. oleracea
AAACCCCGTACGTTTGGCTCATTTCCGAGCTAAAGAAGTTTCAATGCTTATGAGTTTTACCAAAACACTTTTTCCGAAAACTTTTCGAAAGGTAAAACTTGTTCTCCCAAAAACTGTAGAGAACCCCTAGGTTAATTGCGGAAAAAGTAATCGCAGCAAATCAATTACACAGCTCGGTCGCTACGTAGCGACCAAGAACGTACGCAGCTCGGTCGCTACGTAGCGACCGAACACGCACACAGCTCGGTCGCTACGTAGCGACCGAACACGCACACAGCTCGGTCGCTACGTAGCGACCGAACACGCACACAGCTCGGTCGCTACGTAGCGACCGAACACGCACACAGCTCGGTCGCTACGTAGCGACCGAACACGCACACAGCTCGGTCGCTACGTAGCGACCGAACACGCACACAGCTCGGTCGCTACGTAGCGACCGAACACGCACACAGCTCGGTCGCTACGTAGCGACCGAACACGCACACAGCTCGGTCGCTACGTAGCGACCGAACACGCACACAGCTCGGTCGCTACGTTGTGGGAACCAAAATTTGCACTGTCGATTTCCGTTTAAATAAAGAAACCAGGAAAACCCTAATTTTCCAGAGGACCCGGATATCTGCTAATTACCA
>NW_013625120.1:0-631 GCF_000695525.1 Brassica oleracea var. oleracea
TGTTGGTATCCAACTTTCGTCTCAATGTTAGAAAAAAAAAGGTCTGAAAATATACAAATTTCGGATCCAATAAATATCTAAAAGTATACAAAAGTAAAACTAAAATCAAGATCATGTATTCAGGTCGTCTTAACCCGGTTTACTCTTCGATAAGCATGAGTGCTTGTCTAATCAACAGCGACAAATTTGTGAAGTAAGCTACCAGTTGAGTAGACCAAACTAGCTCAACTTTTAATCGTATTTGTTTTGTTTACTTTCGGTTGAAGGTTTGGCCGTTGGGTGTGCCCTTGCTTTATTCTTTTCATATGCGAATTTTAGTGAAGGTTAGTGTAAGTATCATGATCTTTTTGAACCAACGGCTGGCATCAAATGGGTTCACAATTTTATATAGTGAAGATGCATTTAATGAAAAGTGATTATCATTTACTATTTGACTACAGTTTTTTTTTTTCCAATTCACACACTAAATTTTCTTCCCAACTCCAAACACTTTAATGCCTCCAAAATTTGGAAAATGATCATTATCAGACGAAATTATTTCAGGAGACTAATCTCACCAAATCCCAATTAACTAGTCTAGCCTAAGACATCGTGTGAGAGAATAGTCAAGCTTGAAATTACTTGGTACACA
>NW_013625121.1:0-631 GCF_000695525.1 Brassica oleracea var. oleracea
TGGGGTTTGCAAACACCTCCGACTTGTCTTCTCTGTAACTTGGGAATCGAAACTAGAGACCACTTGCTGTTCGCTTGTCCCTTCAGTTTTGGTGTCTGGAATGCGATCGCCGCTCGGTGCTCCATGGTTGCGACTTCTGACTGGAGCTCCACTCTAATTCGCATGCAAACACCTTCCTATCAAGAGCTTAACTTCTCAACTCTCTCTCTGGTGCTGGCAGGCAACGATTTACTCGATTTGGACTGAGAGAAACTCAAGGCTTCACATAAATACTTTTCGATCTCAGGACTCCCTGATCAAGCAAATTAATCTTCAAATCCGTAACAAGATATCTTCGCTTAGACCTCGACTCTCCTCTTCCCTCCAACAGCTCTGGTTCTCCATAGAATAACTGTTTCATTAAGTGCCGTAAACTGCTGGTTCGAGATCATCATCATCACCTTCTCTTCGTTCTGTTCGTCAACGAAGGTCACTAGGGAGCTTTACTTTCTCTGCATATGGGTTTTTGGGGTTCAATTTTACTGGGCTAGGCCCATATCAAACTATAAGTCTATGGCTGTACCCTTTTTATTTCTTTTCTGCTTTTATATAAGAAAGCCAAGTTCAAAAAAAAAAAAAAAAAGTACCATCG
>NW_013625122.1:0-631 GCF_000695525.1 Brassica oleracea var. oleracea
ACTAATTTGACGTAAATAAACTGTTAATATTTTGTATTAAATATGTTAGCTCCGTATTAGTATTATTTATACAATTTTCATTAGAACTACACAATTAGGAAATTATTATTAAAAGAAAAACATACACAAAAACTTACATAGATATGTCAAGATTATTATAATACTACATTATACATCGAACAAGAGTCTGTTAAACAATATCAGAAAGAATAAACTAAACGAAGAAGAAAATTCCAGAAGCAGAGGAAAGCAAATGAATAGATTCATCAAATCTTGTAGTGTTATTTCCGCACCGGCCTTATAAACAGAATCTCGATCTTATAAACCGGCCATCTTGGGAGGTTTGTGATCTTGTCGAGTGATATTATATGGGTTGACTCTCGTTTCTCTTCTTGATAAAGTCCAAGAGAAAAAGGTCTTCCAAAATCGATAGGCTGGGAATTTGATCCTCTCTCATAAAGGCGCACACTCGTGATTAGAAGATGCATCTACAAGTGCCAAAAAAAAATTGAGATTCAATACAACAAGCAGTTTAAATAACTGATTGAAAATATACACCTTCTACAGAAGATTAACCATACGTAATGCAAACTGCAATTAGTGATTGTGAAAATTTAGAAACCAAAAAAGA
>NW_013625123.1:0-631 GCF_000695525.1 Brassica oleracea var. oleracea
TAACTCTCTCCCCAACCTTTTTGCAGCTACTCCTAGTGTAGGTCCTCTCCTTATCCAAGGAGTGCCTCCGGAGTCTTCTCTATGAGTACTAAGACCTTTTTTTGGAATGCTCGAGGACTTAATGAGCCGAGCAAGCACGACCCGTTACGCCAGTGGCTTTTGTTACATAAGCCTATTTTTGGTGCTCTCTTAGAGACACACATAAAGGAACCGCAACTCAATCATGTAATGTCGAAAGCCTGTCAAGGTTGGAACTATACCAGCAACCACTCAGCTGACCCCGACGGCAGGATCATACTCATTTGGAAATCTCTTGTGGCTGTGAAAGTCATTTCTAGTTCCAGGCAGTCGATGACCTGTGAGATTGAATTTCCCCACTGCCACAAAATATACTTCACAGCAGTCTACGCCTCAAACTCCCATGACGAGAGACAAGACCTATGGGTGGACTTAATCAACACCCACCAGTCCCTTGACCTCTCCAATGCGCCATGGGTCATCGGAGGGGATTTCAACCAAATTACCCACCCTGCTGAGCACTCATCAATGGCGGTAAACTGCTTAACTACGCCCATGATCTCACTCCGGAATGTGCTCAATCAGCTTGAAGTATTTGATCTGAGATACGCTG
>NW_013625124.1:0-419 GCF_000695525.1 Brassica oleracea var. oleracea
AAGTCAGGGATATTCACGACCATGTCTTTCTTGTGGACCAAACAGATAAGTGTCTAAAACAAGTGATCTCACGTCCATGTACTAGATAATGGGTGAGACTGATCCACATTAAATCCCTTGAGTACCCTTTTCTGTATATACTATTTGATGCACAAGGATTTCATTGTTAATGTACTCAAGCTGTAGTCTCAAACAAAACTTTGTTTTCCATGATCTTTCATCTCAAACTCTTTCTTGAGATATTCAATTGTTTGAGAAATTGTACCCAGAGGTTCCAAGGATATTCAGATCATATACTTTGATGATTATCAATATTGTTCTCGAGAACTTGATGTACTTTCAGCTCAATACCCTCTAGTACTTTCATTATCTAGTGGATCATATAAATATGCAGCCACTACATCAATTTGCTGCAAGTC
>NW_013625124.1:440-631 GCF_000695525.1 Brassica oleracea var. oleracea
ATGAGAAATCTAAAAGTAGTTGCATCCACCACTTGAGAGTATGTCTCCTCATAATCTATTACTGGTCTTTGTGAGAATCCTTGTGCAACATCAGCTTTATATCTCAGGATTTCTATTCCTCAAAAGACCCATTTATATCCACTAGTTTTAACATCATATGGCGTTTTAATCATATGGCCAAATACGTCTTT
>NW_013625125.1:0-631 GCF_000695525.1 Brassica oleracea var. oleracea
AAAAAAAAACAAATGTAGTTGGTTTTCGTTTTCTTTTGTCTTTCAGAGACACCAGTCTCATGTGATAAAGAAGCAGATATAGAGCCATCGAAACCAATATGATATGATGTGATTGTGAACGGTGAGCTCGTGATAAGTGTGGCCTTGGATCAGAATTACTATAGATTCACCACTTGATAATATTTCGATACCAAAAAAAATAATATTTCGATACACATTTTCAGTAACGAGTCTCGACGATGCGTGTCGTTCTAGTTTTGCGCATATTCCTTCGATATATACACTGCTGCACTGCATCACTGTTGACGGATCAATTTGAATATGTGACAAAAATCATGTTCCAAGTCGTGTGTTCCGATTAAGGACACATATATGTGCTATGTAACAAAAGAAAAATCTGCAATAGAAAATGAAAGACTAAAAAGTGGAAACAAAACAACAAATATAACAACAATCGGTGAACACTGAGGTTAAAGTAAGTGAACCCACGGGACTCATGATCCCACCTAAACCTCTCCCAAAATATCAAGATACTAAGACAAGAAAATACAAACGTCACTCTTCTTTAGGAATGGCTATATAAGCCCTAGATTGGCACAAGGTTTCATACAACACAACACATACATCAACA
>NW_013625126.1:0-631 GCF_000695525.1 Brassica oleracea var. oleracea
TTGGAATGGCTTTTTGTGTATACAAGTTCTGAAGCTGAGAAAAAGTTAGTAACAGTTGTTATCCTTATGAGATTCCATTACCATCTTTGTCCAATACTAAGCCAACTAAATTCACCTTTGACTTTGATTTCTCTGCCTATTGCCTCTATTGTAAGATGGAAAGCTTGGGAGTTCCTTGTCAAGAAATTCAAATAAAAATTGAATACGCCATATTGAGAAGGAAAAAGAGATATGCTAACCTCGTTGACGCCGAGCCCATTGCCCTGATGTCTATTTTGAGTAGCTTCCATGCTGGATATTTCAGAATAAGCCTATCTCTTTGTAGCCAAGCTTTGTTGTGGAAGATAATGGTTCATTTACATAACCATCTCCCATCTATGGCATTTCATCTCATGTGGTATATAGCTCTTGCAATACAAGTGTCACTCTGTTTTCTTTACGCTTTCAAGTGTATTTTCTACTTTGACCTGGTGAAGGAGGAGTTCTCGCATTATATTGGAGTGAACTATCTTTACGCTCCATTCATTTCATGCCTTCTCTTGCTTCAGTCAGCTCCTCTGATGGAACCACACAGCGTTTTGTACAAGACACTATTCTGGGTGTTTGTTCTTCCGGTCTTGACCCTCGACAC
>NW_013625127.1:0-631 GCF_000695525.1 Brassica oleracea var. oleracea
ATAAAAAATAGTTTAATAATTACAAAAAATAGTTTTAATAATATTTATATATATATATATATAAATATATTAAAAATATTTTTAAATCCCAAATAATAGTTTTTAATCACAAAAAAGTTTTATAGATATTAAAAAATGTTTTGTAAAATCCAAAAAAATCGAATTTATATACAAAAAAGATTTTGTAAAATCCAAAAAATCGTATTTATATAGAAAATTGTTTTGTAAAATATTAAAATCGATTTTATATACAAAAATCGATTTTATAAATACAAAAAAAATAAAAAAATTAGAAAAAAAATTCTAAATCAATTCAACAAAACAAATTATTCAATCAAATCACAATTCTAAACCTATTATACAACCAAATCACAATCCTAACCAATCACCCTAACAAAAATCTATCAAAACTACACAAAAACCTAACAAATAGAACCTAAGAGAGTGGGATATGGTCCTTACATGATTTGTGTAAGAGAAGGGGGAGATCGCCGGAGATATCGTCGGATTTCAGGGGGAAATCGCCAGAGAGAAGAGAGGAGTCTCGCAGAGAAAGAAGAGCGAAATGGGGAAGAAGAAGGGGCCCGTCGGAATTCTAATTTCAATTTTCGCGAAATATTTGCCCGGTAAA
>NW_013625128.1:0-631 GCF_000695525.1 Brassica oleracea var. oleracea
ACCGCAAAATCGAGTTTTCACGCAAAAACCGCAAAAACCGCAAAATCGAGTTTTCCTGTCAAAACCAGCAAATCAAGTTTTCCCGCCAAAACTGTAAAATCGCGTTTTCCCGCCAAAACAGCAAAATCAAGTTTTCCGCCGAAACCGGCAAATCGGGTTTTCCCGCAGAAACCGTAAAATCTAGTTTTTCCGCCAAAACCGCAAAATCGAGTTTTCCCGCCAAAACCACAAAAATGAGTTTTTCCGCCGAAACCGGCAAATCGAGTTTTTCCGCCGAAACCGGCAAATCGAGTTTTTCCGCCGAAACCGGCAAATCGAGTTTTTCCGCCGAAACCGGCAAATCGAGTTTTTCCGCCGAAACCGGCAAATCGAGTTTTTCCGCCGAAACCGGCAAATCGAGTTTTTCCGCCGAAACCGGCAAATCGAGTTTTTCCGCCGAAACCGGCAAATCGAGTTTTCCCGCCGAAAACTACAAAATCGTGTTTTCCCGCCGAAACAGCAAAAACGAGTTTTCCGCCGAAACCGACAAATCAGGTTTTTCCGCCAAAACTGCAAAATCGAGTTTTTCCGCTGAAACCGCAAAACGAGTTTTTCCGCCAAAACTAAAACCGCAATATCGAGTTTTCCCTAC
>NW_013625129.1:0-631 GCF_000695525.1 Brassica oleracea var. oleracea
CTTTAGTCTGAGGATCTTGCCAAGACATTGATGGTTGATTCCATTCTTTTTTTTTTACCATTATTTTACCAGCTTTATTATTTTTTTCCTCCTGGTCTTAAAATAATCCGTGTGCCTGGCCTCAAATATAATCACCCATAGTTGGCTCAAGGTACTTTATTATTGTGGGAGAATCATATCCAACATATATCCCCATCCTCCTTTTGAGGTCCCATCTTAGTTCTCTGTAGTGGAACAATTAGTACATAGATAGCACATCCAAATGTCTTATGATGGGGTATGTCTGGCTCTTGACCCGTTAATAATTGTGATAGGTGATATCTATGTTCACTAAATGGCCTAATGCGTATTAACTTAGGTGCATATAAATTTCGTGTGGCCCAAGCTGTGAATGAGAGTTTTGACCTCATAAGTTATGGTCTATCAATCAGCTATTTGCGTTTTAAAAGATTTCGGCCAAGCCGTTCTTGGTATGGACATGTATCACAGAATTGTCCACACTTACTCCCATGGACATACCATAATCATTTAAACGCTTGGGACATGTATTCACCAGTATTAACTAGACATATAGTCTTTATTATAAAAAAGGGGCTCGTAGCCGTTTTACTGGTGATGGCCTAATGAGTTT
>NW_013625130.1:0-631 GCF_000695525.1 Brassica oleracea var. oleracea
CGATAACAATCGTCGCAGAGTCAACATGATCATCGGAGGATCACAATATTGCAACGAAACGGTCTTGACCATCAAGGCTTACCAGCGAAAGGCCGAATCAAGTGCAAACTGGCCTACGTGGTCTCCTCCCCGAGATGGTCAAAACAACTCGATAACTTTCACGACAGACGAAGCCGTCAGAATCGATCAACCTCACTGTGATCCACTCGTCATAGATCTTGTCATACGAGATCTGGAAGTTGCGAGAGTCCTCATCGACAAGAGAAGCACGGTTAATGCTATCTTCTGTGACACTCTCAAACGGATGAACATCGAACTCGGGGAAGTTACCCCAACGCCAAAACCGCTGACGGGTTTTTCAGGCGAAGTATCGATGGCTCTCGGATCGATCCAGCTACCAGTCATGGCCAAGGAAATCACAAAAATCGTCGATTTCGCGGTGGTCGATCATCCTGCCATCTACAATGTGATCATGGGAACCCCGTGGCTCAACGTCATGAAAGCCGTTCCATCTATATACCACCTCGGCGTCAAATTCCCAACCCAAAACGGAGTGGCAGCCATCTGGGGTTGTCAGAATTGTTAGAAACAGTCGCGGCTTTGCTTTCTCGCAGAGCATAAGTTAAGACAA
>NW_013625131.1:0-631 GCF_000695525.1 Brassica oleracea var. oleracea
TCGAAATTATCCATTATTAATAATATTTTGATGGAATAAAAAAATAATAAAATATCTTGTTAGAATATTGTTATAAAAATACAAAAAAATAATGTAAGCAACTTTCTACGGATTGTCCATTTAAAATATTACACATGAAAGAAATCATGACTTCTCTTTTTATAGTATATATATACCATCTATCACGGATCTAAATTTAATATTATATTTTGTATCTAAACCTATAAGATTATATATATTTTTAAACATTCATATTCGTCTTAAATTTATTTTTAAAAAATATAATTCAATATTGCATTACTTTTTATGGTGGTATATATTTGTAAATGAAGGATGTATAAATATTTTGGATTAGTTCGGCTGTTTTTAAACTAATATTATTATTGAGTTTTTTTGGAAACAAATACATATCAGTTTCAGATTACATGTTACATGTTACATTGTTGGGCTTTTTGCAAAATTGACCTACAACTAAAAGTCAAACACAAAACTAACCTCCCATTTTTTTTGGAAATTGGTTTTGCCCTATTCACCCCACAAGTTCATATAATTCACGAAAATGCCATCAATTTTTTTTCTTTTTATCGAAAATGACATTTTTACTCTCTCACCCTCATCATCTTCAAGTAAT
>NW_013625132.1:0-631 GCF_000695525.1 Brassica oleracea var. oleracea
CTCAAGTCTGGTTCCTTGTGTAAAAAGTAGCGTAGAATGTAAAAAGACAGAGAAAAATATGATATATCAAAGCCACAAGCGGCTGAGAGAAAAAGATGGGATAATTAGGGTAAATCTCGTAATGACTTGTAGTTTCCTTAAAAATCTCTGCCGCTGGAACATGCACTTGGGTTGCTCTGCTCTATCCGGAACAGTCACTCGGGTTGCTCCGCTATCGGAAACAGTCACTCAGACTGTTCCGCGTGAAAATCTCCAGATTGCATTCTTTTCTGCATCTTTTTTTCCAACTGGTGCATCTCCCATCCAATGCAACTCCAGACCTGTAATGACTCGAAAAGGACTAGGAAGACTCGATAAAGAGTTGAAAACCAATTAGAAAACATATATACAAGATGCCAAAACACCATATATCAGTTTGGTTTGGTATATATATGCCGTCAGTTATCTATCTATATATATAAAGTATATTTTTTTCTCTTCTTTTGACATCTGGAAGGGGGGTTTGATGACATGTGTCAGCATATTTTTTCTTTTTACATTTTAGGTCCTTCTTCTTTTAGATTACTCCAATTTAACCCAATATGTTCTAATTGTGTATTATCTAATCCTTCTTGCACTAACCATCATCACA
>NW_013625133.1:0-631 GCF_000695525.1 Brassica oleracea var. oleracea
GCGGCTGGGCAATTCTTCCACTCCCAATGCATACAGTCGATGCTTCCTACCATTCCTGAAAATCCACGTTGTTCTCCAATATATAGTAGTCTTTCCAGATCCTCCGGTGTTGGACGTCTTAGGTTTTGATCGCCAAACAAGTGGATTATTCCGGCGGTAAAATGGTGCAAACATTTTCTAGCTGTTGTTTCACCTAGTCGGACATATTCGTCAACGGTATCAGCCCCACCACCATACGCCAATTGTCGAATTGATGCGGTACATTTTTGGAGCGGAGATATGCTAGACCGTTCGGCTGCAGCGAATTGCTGCGGTACATTTTTGGAGCGGAGATAGACTAGACCGTCCGGCTGCATCTTCTCTTGGTTGAAAATACTCAAATTCTTGGGAGAGACGATGGACAATACCCAAGAACAATGACTTGTTCATTCGAAACCGTCTCCGGAATATATTGTGCGGGAATGTTTGAGTTTCGCTAAAATAATCATTCCAAAGCTTCTTGTGACCGTCTTCTCGGTTTCTCTCAATAAAAATATGTTTTTTTTCGCTCTTTTGGTTCGGGAATAATATCTGGGATTTCTAAAAATTCTTCAAACATAGATTCGAATTCAGCATCATCATCTTTGTGGTA
>NW_013625134.1:0-631 GCF_000695525.1 Brassica oleracea var. oleracea
GATAGATTTATTTTCGCATCCTGCTTGGTTAATTGTTCATCTGATTTTTTTAAACCGACCAGCCTATTAAAACATTGATTGAATCCTATAGGTTGCTAGCTTGCTTTGCTTATATAATCTGATAGGTTGATAGATTGATTGAGGTTTACTTGTTTAAAATCCGAATGATCTGATTGCATGATTCTTGAGGTTTAATATCATCTGCTAGGATTGATAGTTTTGTAATCTGATCAGTTTTAAATAAAAACCCTAAATAGTCCGTATGATAGGTTATATTGATATGATTTGGATGTTTTTGAGAATAGAGAATCTGTATGCTAGGTTGATAGATTCATGATAAAATCTAATGTCTTGAGGTTTAAGATTGTATGCTAGGTTCGATTTTATTGATTGATCTGATTAGAAATCATGAAACTTTAATTCTAGTCTTAACCTTAATCCGCATATCTGAAACTTGAAACCCTAAATTCATTATGCTTATGAGTTCTATTAAATTGATTGATCTGATTATATGTTTTTGAGGTTTGATAAATTCGGATACTATAGAGATTATTTACACACGGTTTATGCTAAATACCAATCAGCCTTGAAAGTGATTCATTGAAATTCATGCTTGAAATCTATATTCTAG
>NW_013625135.1:0-630 GCF_000695525.1 Brassica oleracea var. oleracea
TCATGCTAGCTCATACTCTCTACTTTGCAATGGCGACTGTAGCAACCCTCTTTGCAAATATGAGAAAATAATTCTTTAAAGAAAATAATATATTTATTTATTTATTTGAAAAGATATTCTTTGTACTCTTAAATTTTCGTCGTTTTGTTTCGTCGCAAACCCGATGCACACAGAACCAACAAATATAGCTTTTTGGTATTATTACGTATTCGACGGTCTTACGTCACTTTACTACATATTTGATCTCAAGAAACTGTACATATTAACACGTTATTATTCTTTCTTTCTTTTTCTTTTGGTGCAAACGTTATTATTATTTTGGTAAAATATTGCCGTAATATTTTTTCAAATATAACAAAATTTTCATACTCGACTGAACAATAATAAGTCTAGCTAGAAACACCTGGGTAAAATTTTTCATGACAGTTTAGAGAAGTAGACAAAAACGTCTATTAATACATGACATTTATTAATTAATAAATGTGATTTCACTTCTTCTTTATCATTCCCAAAATTAAATCTGAGGGAATTCACACAGAAAAAAAACACAATTATACAAAGAAACACTAAATTGCATAAAATTAGAAGAAAAAAAAGGTTTTAAATATCGTTATCATATTAAAAAAAAAA
>NW_013625136.1:0-630 GCF_000695525.1 Brassica oleracea var. oleracea
ACTAAGAATGTTTCGAAAAATGGGTTTTCTATTATCCTTTTGTTTGTTGCGTGAATGGGCTCAAGACACTCTCTCGACGAGTCTTAAGTTTGTGTTTTCTTTAAACTACATGTCCTGTCTCGGTGTTTGAAGTTCTACTATGGTTTTATTTACTCTATCAGTGTGTTAAATCTCGTTTTCATTTACTAAACCTAAAACTGTGTTCCAGATATTCATACTAGCTTAGTTCAAAAAGAAGATAGAATAAATTGAAATTGAAAATATATACTTAGTGCAGCAATATATATATTAACTAATGTTTGTGTGGAGCAGAAATAACACGTTCTTGGTGCGAATTTAACTACGATCGATCCCTGGTGTGAAAACTTCTATATAATTAATCGGGGGTATAAAATGCCTCTTAACTTTAAAGCCTATCCAAATTTTGTTTTAGTTTCCACAATGCTCCAAAATAATAAAATTAAAGGCTATTCATATTGTGTTCTCTATATATATATGCTTTTTCAATTTATACATATTAATCACATAAGCGTAGTCGAATGGTACGGCGGACTTGAAAATATGTTAAGCCTCCAGGATTTGAAATCAACTGAACTCGGATTAATTCATTTGTCTGGTGCTGGTTAACGG
>NW_013625137.1:0-630 GCF_000695525.1 Brassica oleracea var. oleracea
TAGATCTGAGACTGTTAAGTCCAACTCTGCTTCTCTTAGGGGGCCAAACGGTTTGAGCTGTGTAGTCAATGAGATCCATGAATCTTTCCATACCCTAGTAGTCTCTCCATTTCCAATCACCCTGCCTAGGTTCCCTTTCAGGAGATCTCTTCCATGGAGGATGCTCCTCCATCCATGGGAGCAAACCGCCGGCACTTGAATGTCAATGAAAGATTTTGAGTGACAATACTTTCCTAGGAGGACTCTAGCGAGTAGACTGTCTGGATTTGTAAGCAGACGCCAAGCCTGTTTAGCTAGCAATGCTTGGTTGAAAGTCTGGATGTCACTGATTCCTAAACCTCCACCTGCTTTAGGTTTAGTTAACTTGTCCCAAGCAACCCATGCCATTTTTCTTTTTCCATTTGGATTGTCCCACCAAAATCTAGTGAAAACTGACTGTATACGCTTGCATAAACTTACATGAAGTTCGAAGCATGACATGGAGAAGGTTGGTATCGAAGTCAGAACCGACTTCAGCATCGTGAGCTTACCTGCTCTGGACAGGAATCTCGTTAACAGACTGGAGGCTCGTTGTCGAATTCTATCCACTATGGCCGTGAACAAATCCTTCTTGCGTCTTCCAAAGTGTTC
>NW_013625138.1:0-630 GCF_000695525.1 Brassica oleracea var. oleracea
ATATATAGGAGGATATATAAACCGGTTTGGTTTAGTTGTTGTGAAAGGCTTTGTTTTGGCTTTTTTTCTTGACATATGAAGGCTTTGTTTAAAATGGGAAATTGAGTAGTTGGAATGCACTATTCTTTTTAACATTGATTTACTATCTATTATAAGTTATTAGAATATATTACAGCGACAATTTTATTGTTCTATGAGATTATATTTATATCAATGCTTGATCAGAATTTTTATCCTCGTAATTTTGACGTTTCATATCTAAAAAATATTTTTTTAGAGTGTATTAGACTAAATTATTAACAAGAAGAGAGATTAAGTTGCTTTTTTGAGCTAGAAAGAAAAAAAAAGTTGATTTTTGGTTTGTAATATATATTGTGATCTGAAGATGAATGCACAAATAATTATTATTTTATATAATCAGTTTATTATTAATATGCGTCTCTATTCCTTCATCTATTGCTTTCTTGGCCATCTTTATCGCCACTGGACCTTTCTCATTTATCTGCTGAGCCACAACAACAACGAAAAAGAGTATTAAGAATCATCCTTTCTTTGGTGGGTATATGTCAATTCAACTTTAATATACGTTACTTACAGCTTCTCTTGCATCAATCTTTCGACCTGTGAATA
>NW_013625139.1:0-630 GCF_000695525.1 Brassica oleracea var. oleracea
CTGCACTAACCTATTAACAGCTTCCCAATCTTCTTTTGTTGGTGGTCCAATGCGCTTTTCCCCATCCACTATTTGATTGAAGTAGTCGTTATAGGGCCTGTCTTCAGCTTCCATTTTGTCAAAGGCCACTTTAAACTTCATCGCCTGTTCTAGCATCAGATATGTGGAGTTCCATCTTGTTCTCACATCCAAAGGTAAGCTTCCTCTTTGAATCTTTCCTGACTCAACACAGCGTCCGAAGGATATTTGTCTCTGTGTAGAAGACCTCACAAAGTAAATGCCATTTCTAATGGCATCTATATTGTTGTCAACCTCTAGCAGACCTTCTTTCACAACCAGATTCAGAATGTGTGTTGCACACCGAAGATGCAGGTAACGACCTCCTAAAACCAGTGCATCAGCTCCATTTTCCATAAAACTTTCCTTAAACCTTCTCAGCGCTGAACCGTTAGCAGTGGCATTATCGACGGTGATGCTGAACACTCTCTTGATGCCCCATTCTTCTAAGCATTCAAGAAGAGCCTTAGAGATCGTTGCTCCTTTGTGGTCATACACATTCTTGAATCCTATAATCAGCTTCTTTAACTGCCACCAGGAGTCAATGAAGTGGGCTGTAATGACCATGTAACT
>NW_013625140.1:0-630 GCF_000695525.1 Brassica oleracea var. oleracea
ATATCTTTCCTTACCGGTCGAGTGTTCGTTCCTTAGGGCGCATCAAGGTGGCCCTGAAAGAGTAATGATCGAGCAACGTTCAGTATGTGACGGTGTTCCCGTTCTACCCTTCCATTTTGTTGAGGTGTGGCTACACATGAAGTTTGGTGAATGATTCCATTCTCTCTAAAGTAACGAGATAAGCACATGAATTTGGTACCATTATCACTACGAACAGTTTACATCTTTGGAGAACTGTTTCGTAGTCATCTTGAAGAGGTTTTGAAGAACCGTCTTAACCTCTGATTTCTCTAGAAGTAAATATGTCCAGACTGCTCTGCAGAAATCATCAACAATAGTCAGAAGTAGACAGCCTCTGAGGATGAATAAGTTCGATATAGTCCCCAGACATCACAATGAATAAGCTCAAAACACTCTTTAGTTTTATTTAAACTTTCATAGAAAACTTCTCTAGTCTGCTTAGCTTCAAAACAAGTGTCAGAAAACGAAGGATGTCCAAGCCATTGGTGCCAAAGAAACTGATCAACTGATGTGTGCAACTTATCAGCGACTTGAACCCGTGCAGCCATAACATCTTTGAAGAAGTAAACCCCATCTCTCTCTTCACCTGCTCCAATCAGCGTCCTCGTG
>NW_013625141.1:0-630 GCF_000695525.1 Brassica oleracea var. oleracea
AAACCAGGATGAACCGCGATGTAAGAAGCTTGATTTGGATAAATAAATTAGTTGAGAATCACCAGAAAGTTTGAATAAATCTCATAGGAGTTAGGATGAAGAAGCTATCTCACTTTCAAATCAGGTGATCCCAGTTTTCCTGTTTGGGAATATGACAACTTATTCGTCATTCTTATCAAACCAGGATGAACCGCGATGTAAGAAGCTTGATATGGATATATAAAGTTGTGGAGAATTACCAGGAAGTTTGAATAAATCTCATCGGAGTTAGGATGAAGAAGCTATCCCACTTTCAAATCAGGTGATCCCAGTTTTCTGTTTGGGAATATGACAACTTCTTCGTCATTTTTATCAAACCAGGATGAACCGCGATGTAAGAATCTTGATATGAACATATAATGTAGTGGTGAATCACCAGGAAGTTGAATAAATCTCATCGGAGTTAGGATGAAGAAGCTATCCCACTTTCAAATCAGGTGATCCTAGTTTTCCTGTTTGGGAATATGACAACTTCTTCTTCATTCTTATCAAACCAAGATGAATCTCGATATAAGAAGCTTGATATGGATACATAGAGTAGTTAAAAATCACAAGGAAGTTTGAATAAATCTCATAGGAGTGAGGATGAAG
>NW_013625142.1:0-630 GCF_000695525.1 Brassica oleracea var. oleracea
AAAATTTGGAAAAGGAAAGGATATTGGACATCGTTGAAAGCTTTTTCCTTAGAGAAATCGCTTTCTACAGGTAATTCAAAAAGTTTTTTTCTACAACAAAATAAATAAAAAACACTAGAATCATTAGAATTAGCCTAACGTAAAAACAAATTTTTTAGAATACATATAAATTAAAGAAATCAATAGGAACCAAAAGAGAAAAAAAAAAGATAATATATATATATAAGAAAAATTCCTATTGATTTTGTAAAAAAAAAAGGGGGGGGGGGTTATTACTTTCCCCATCAATAAAAAAATAAAAAAAGATCTTGTATTTCCTCTTAACTAGGAAATACAAGATCTTTTAGCGAAATCAACAGGTTCTTTAAATTAATTTAAGTCAAAAATTTTGCACTTTATACCTTTAGGAATTATTATTTCTCTTAATTCTTATATTCTTTACTTGGAATCAAAGTTATAAAAGTATCTATCCACAATTAAGTGAATATTAGATACTAATAAGTAATAATATATGATATTTTTTTTAAGCGATCAAAAAATATTATGTTTGTAATTGTTTTACATTTCTCTTGAGCAACTTAGGAAATTTTAGTTAAAATTTCTAAGAATTTTGGAGAAGTTTTAATTTTT
>NW_013625143.1:0-630 GCF_000695525.1 Brassica oleracea var. oleracea
AGGATAAATAAGAAAGGGGAAAGAGGATCTCCTTGTCTTATCCCTCTTTCAGGCTTGATGAATCCATGTGATCGAGCATTTAGTAACACCGAGAAAGAGACAGTGCTTATGCAAGCCATTGTCCAACTTACCCATTTTCTATCAAAGCCCATTCTCTCCAACAAAACCTCCAGGAAGTTCCATTCTACTCGATCGTAGGCTTTCGACATGTCTGTTTTCACAGCCATACTCTGGCTACCAATCTTTTCGTTCGTACCCAGACCGTGCACTAGCTCATGTGCGATGATCACATTGTCTGTGATAAGTCGGCCTCCCACAAAGGCTCCTTGTGTCTCTGAGATTATCTCTGGGAGTATCAGCTTGAGTCTATTACACATAATCCTCGAGATAATTTTGTACTGGACAGTACAAAGACTTATGGGCCTCATGTCCTTCATCTCTGTGGGATCAGTAACCTTAGCTAGCAAGCATAGCTGTGTATGATTCCAACCAGCCGGGAGGATAGACGTTCGAAAGAAACCTTGCACATCCTGGATCAGTTTAGGACCAACCACGTGCCAGTACTTTTGGTAAAAGAAGCCCGTGAGACCATCTTCCCCTGGTGAACTGCTGGCTTTTATTCCAAACGTC
>NW_013625144.1:0-301 GCF_000695525.1 Brassica oleracea var. oleracea
TTGGCTGAGGGGTTCGGGTCTGTAGACGTTCCTGCTTCGGGATCCGGTTGGCTCATCCCGAGAGTTGCTCGTCTCTCCGCCAAAGCTCTCTGCAAAGTTGGATTTCCCACCGCCATCACATCCAGCAAACCCTCGAGAGAGTCCAAACGCTGCTGCTGGGTATCCATGCGAGCCTGCATCCGGTCGTTGTCCTGGTCCCGTCTCGAATAGTATGACGAAGTCGCCCTTGCTACTTCGTTAATGGAACCTATTCCGACCGTCCTTCCCTTCTTTCTAGGAGCCACCTATATGTATATATATA
>NW_013625144.1:459-630 GCF_000695525.1 Brassica oleracea var. oleracea
CCACAGCGTTGAATAGTTTCTCGGATGCAGGATCCACAAAAACCCCATCTGGTGAGGCGTGAGTCATCTTGAATAAGTCCGAGAGAGATGGCAAAACTCCTGTCTTCTCCAAATAATAAACAAAAATAATAAATAAATTAAATATAATTAATAAATACAAGTTTAAAATAA
>NW_013625145.1:0-630 GCF_000695525.1 Brassica oleracea var. oleracea
CTAACATATGATGATGCTCAAAGAGGTTTGGAGCCTTTGTTGTCTCCATTTTTCAAGAGAATAGTGATTCTATAGTGGTTATTCCACCAATTTAGGGAGTATTATGAAGTTTTACTAAATTAATTGAATGCCCATGTACCATGAAAAAGAGTTGAACATACATTAATACAAGTTTAAAATGTGGTTTTCTATTTTAAAACAACACTAAAAAGTTTAGGATCAGTATATAGAGCGTTTACTAAAAACTCAATATTTTCGTAGGGGTTAACGCATAGATTTTGAAAAAAATTCAAAAATTTGACAATATTGTTTTAATGCATAGTTGCATCATTCAATAACATATGATGATGTTCAAAGAGGTTTGGAGCCTTTGTTGTCTCCTTTTTCCAAGAAAATGGCGATTCTACCGTGGTTATTCCACCTATTTAGGGAGTATTATGAAGTTTTACTAAATTAATTGATAAAAAATTAGAAAGATGCCCATGTACCATGAAAAAGAGTTGAACATACATTAATACAAGTTTAAAATGTGGTTTTCTATTTTAAAACAACACTAAAAAGTTTAGGATCAGTATATAGAGCGTTTACCAAAAACTCAATATTTTCGTAGGGGTTGTTAACACATAGATT
>NW_013625146.1:0-630 GCF_000695525.1 Brassica oleracea var. oleracea
AATGAAGCTTTCAGGAACACTGAGAAGGGAGCTTTCGGACCATACTATCAGCATGGGGGGTTCCTTTTCAAGGGAAAGAGGTTGTGCATTCCCAAAGGAGCCATGAGGGAACTGCTGGTTCGGGAGGCCCATGGTGGCGGCCTCATGGGACACTTTGGTCGGGACAAGACCTTGAGTGTCCTAACTGAACATTTCTTTTGGCCGAACATGAAGAGGGGGATGTGGAGAGCTTATGCGCCAAGTGCACTACCTGCCTTAAAACCAAGTCCAGGTCACATCCTTACGGTTTACAAATGCCATTGCCAATTCCTAACCACCCTTGGGTAGACATTTCTATGGACTTTGTGCTGGGTTTACCCAAGATAAACCACAAGGATTCCATTTTTGTAGTGGTAGACAGGTTCTCCAAGATGGCCCATTTCATAGCCTGTAATGCAACTAATGATGCTACTCAGACCGCCGACCTATTCTTCAAGGAAGTGGTCCGACTACACGGTGTTCCTCGAACCATTGTGTCTGACCGAGATACCAAGTTCCTCGGCCATTTCTGGAAGACACTATGGGGCAAGTTGGGGACCAAGCAGCTATTCTCCACCACTTGCCATCCCCAAACCGACGGCCAGACTGAGG
>NW_013625147.1:0-310 GCF_000695525.1 Brassica oleracea var. oleracea
CTGAACCGCCGTGTGGCTACACTCGCCCGGCGAGCTCAGCCATCGCGCCGGTCAGCTCGCCGGCGATCTGAACCGTCGCGTGGTCAGCTCGCCGGCGATCTGAACCGTCGCGTGGTTGCGTTCGCCGGCGAGTTCGGCCGTCACGCGAGTCGGCTCGCCCGGCGAGCTCGACCTGATCCTGGCCTGTCCGACTTACTTCGACTCCTGTATCTTCCGTATAGCTGTGATATCCGACCTTCGGGACCATATACTTCTCGTTTCGTTTTGATTAAAGTTATTCTCGAATTTTTATGACTAAAACAGAGAAATC
>NW_013625147.1:349-630 GCF_000695525.1 Brassica oleracea var. oleracea
GGTCTAGGGGCCCATCTACGCTCTCAGAAGGGATTCGAGCGCATAAAAGTTGTGACGGTATGTCCTAACTTGCAGAAATACGATAATGCTAAGTTTCCAAAGATAAATGTAAAGATTTGAGGATAACTATCAAGATCGACGAAAAATGGAATATGCCCGAAAGAGATAGACTTGTGCCCAAAGGCGAAGGATGGGCCGCCGACCTAGAGAGACTATATAAGGAGAGCAGGAGCGGAAGAAAAAGGATCCGAGAATTGAGACTTAGAGAACTCCTGCTAGCT
>NW_013625148.1:0-630 GCF_000695525.1 Brassica oleracea var. oleracea
AATAGACAACAAAGGTTCCAAGCCTATTTGACCATCTTCATATGTTACTTAAGGATGTAACTATGCATTAAAACAATACAGTTATATTTTTGAATTTTTTTCAAAATCTATACGAAATATTGAGTTTTACGTTAAACGCTCTACATACTGAAGCTTAAACTTTTTTAGTGTTGTCTTAATATTTCTAACCACATTCTACATTTGTATTAATGTATGTTAAACTCTTTTTCATGGTATATGAGAATCCTTATAGTTTTTTATCAATTAATTTAGTAAAACTTCGTAATAGTCTCTAAATAAGTGGAATAACCACAATAGAATTATTATTTTCTTGAAAAACGGAGACAACAAAGGCTGCAAGACTCTTTGAACATCATCATATATTAATGCAGAATGCAACTATACATTAAAACAATATTGTCAAAAAATTTGAAATTTTCTCAAAGTCTATTTGTTAAACCTTACGAAAATATTGAGTTTCTGGTAAATGATTTATATACTGAAGCCTATAATCTTTAGCGTTATTTTAAAATTTGTAACCACATTCTAAATTTGTATTAAGCTTATTTCAACTCTATTTCAAGGTACATGGGCATCTTTATAATTTTATATCAATTAATTTTGTAAAAC
>NW_013625149.1:0-630 GCF_000695525.1 Brassica oleracea var. oleracea
CTGGAACGCCATCAAGTCGCGACACCTAGGAGCTGATCGTGTAAGGGTGGTGAGACTTCAGAAGTTGATGACGGAGTTTGATAGGTTGAAGATGGATGATTCAGATACGGTTGATGACTTCGCGGGGAAGATATCAGGCCTATCATCCAAAGCAACCTCTTTGGGAGAAAACATAGAAGAATCCAAGATGGTCAAGAAGTTTTTGAAGGGTCTTCCGAGACACAAGTATATCCAAATTGTAGCATCACTTGAACAAGTCCTAGATCTCAACTCGATGGGGTTTGAAGACATAGTTGGAAGGCTTAAGGCGTACGAGGAGCGTGTAGGAGAAGAAACTCAGAAAGAAGACCAAGGGAAACTGATGTTTTCGAACAATGAAGAGCATAGTCAGAGGGGCTATGAGAATTCCCGTGGTAGAGGAAGAGGAAGGAACGGTAGAGGCAGAGGTCGAGGTAGGTCACACAACCAAAAACGTGCGTCACACACCGAAGATAACAACTCGAAGAAGAATCGTTCAAAGCTGATTTGTTGGAGATGTGACAAGCCTGGTCACTACGCAACTGTATGTCCCGAGAAGACATAAAAGAATCAAGAAACCAACCTAAATGAGACAGAAGAGGCTGATGCACT
>NW_013625150.1:0-630 GCF_000695525.1 Brassica oleracea var. oleracea
CACGGTCTTGGCCATTTGGTTCCTAGCAATCCACATTGTTCATAACAAAATTAGTATTTTTGAAGAAAGTTTTTTGAAAGGAAACATCAAAAATATGTCAACAATGAGTTTAGGATGTCAAGTGTTGATCAAAAGTTGCTATAGACATCCGTGAAGACAACAAAACTCCGAACCTTGTAGCATGCAAAAGACATGGTTAGAAGCAAAAGAAAATTATGAAAATTTACCAGAAAATAGCTTTAACCATCCTTATGAAGCATGCAAAAAATCAGATTCAAATTCGAAGTATTTTTTTTTTTACATTAAAAATACTCCAGGAACACAACCAATGTCTACTGGTGACATACTGAAAAAAAGTGTTTTGTCTATATAAGAGGTAGGCACTCCTATGTGCTTACCAAGAGGGTGGGAGTCCGAATGGGTGTGGGTAATGTCCGCGGGCTTGGTGCAGCACGATGATGCTTGAGTTGAGGTCCGATGGCCGGGACTGTCCCTGGTGACTTTTCCGGCGACTTTTCCGGTGACTTTTCCGGTGGACCATTTTGCCCCTAAAAACAAATTTTTGCGCTTGTTTGGTCTTGGCCTGGTTTCATCTATCTTCCAGCTGCTCTTTTGATTACATCTCGAGAG
>NW_013625151.1:0-630 GCF_000695525.1 Brassica oleracea var. oleracea
CTCAACCCTTGAAGCATGGAACACCCTCACGACCACCTACGGCAAACCTACAAGAGGTCACATCAAACAGCTCAAACAACAGCTTAAACTATGCGTTAAAGGAACCAAAGAAATCGATGATTATATGCAACTTATCAAATCCAAAGCTGATGCTCTTGCCCTGCTCGGCAGTCCAGTAGATCCTGAAGATCTGACGGATCTAGTCCTTGAAGGCCTTGGTGATGACTACAAATCTTTGATTGAGACGATTCACAGCAGAGACACACCAATCTCCTTCTATGAACTTCACGAGAAGCTTCTACATCGGGAGATAGCCATCAACAGTGCTCAACAACCACCTTCCTTCCCTGTGACAGCAAACTTTGTGCAGAACCAGAACCAAAACCGCAACTGGCGCTCAAATAATACTCAGGAGCACGTCAATTCTGCACCAAGGAATCAAAACAATAATCGTCGTCCATACTTGGGGAAGTGTCAAGCGTGCGGAACACAAGGTCATAGCGCTAAGTTTTGTCCTCTGTTTCGCCTTGTGCAACAACAACAACAGGCGCAATCTGCATCATCTCGTGCCAAAGGAGCCCAAAACTGGTCTCCACGAGCATACAATGCTTCCACCATGCCACCTGATCC
>NW_013625152.1:0-630 GCF_000695525.1 Brassica oleracea var. oleracea
ATGTTTTAGGTAACATTTTAATGATGCACATTTTTAAAAATCTCCATAAATCTCCATTATTAAACTTATGCACGTAAGGATAACTCATGAGTTTTTTTGGTTGATTAAATGACATTATGTATAAATTTATTTAAGGATATTTCATTAAGGTAACCGAAAAAGAGAAACAATAAAATAGGAAGTTTAATTTCATTTAAACATATTTCATTAATGTAACTGAAAAGACTAATAATAAATTAGGCAGTTTTATTCGTTTTAGGATATTTCATAAATGCAACTAAAAAAGATAAGCAAAAAAAAAAGAAGTTTAATTAATGAAGTAAGAACATTTTCAAATGAGTACTTCTCTTTTAATAATATAGATTTAAGGAGATAGTAATGGTAAATGAGAAATTCTTGGGTTCACCCCTAGGGTGAACCTCTAGATTCACCAACCAATAGTGTTTGAGTATTTGATATTTGATATTGATAAACTTTTAGCAAAAATACTAAATCTTATACCCTAAATCCTAAACTCCAAACCCTAAATTATAAACCATAAATCTTGGATAAACCGTAAACCATTGGAAAATTTTAAACCTTGAATTATACATTAAAAACTAAATCTTAATAACACTAAACCCTAAACCC
>NW_013625153.1:0-346 GCF_000695525.1 Brassica oleracea var. oleracea
AACTTAGATGATGATGTGGTAATTGTTGATGAGAAGACCAATGATGATATTTTAGAGAAGATTATGGAAGCTAAAGGTAAAGGAAAGGTTGGGGAAGAGAAGAAAACAGTGAAAGATGGTGAAGTTGTCGCTCCAGCAAGTGAGAATTCTTTTGTTCCTCCTCCCTATGAACCCAAACTTCAATTCCCTGGTAGAATCAAGAGGCAGCTGCTAGAGAAGTACAAAGCTCTGTTTGAGAATCAAATGAGTGAGGCTCAGGTTGCAATGCCCATCATCGATGCTTTCATGTTGATTCCTCAATACAACAGGTTCCTGAAAGATGTTGTAGCTGCAAAGAAGAAGGAGA
>NW_013625153.1:430-630 GCF_000695525.1 Brassica oleracea var. oleracea
TGTGCTCTTGGACCTATGGTATTTGAGAAATGTCTCTGCGATTTGGGAGCTAGTGTCAGCGTGATGCCTTTGTCTGTTGCAAAGAAGCTTGGATTCACTCAGTATAAGAAGCTTGGATTCACTCAGTACAAGAAGTGTCGACTCTCTCTGGTGTAAGCTGATCGTTCAGTGAAGTACCCTGTGGGCATCTTAGAGGACCT
>NW_013625154.1:0-630 GCF_000695525.1 Brassica oleracea var. oleracea
CTCGGTGGGCAGGTGTCCGTCGATAATGTAGTCTCGAATTTTCTGCACCCATGGGGTATCGCAGCCATAATCAGATTGCTCTGATTGCGGTCGTATCGTAACTTCTTCTTCTTCGTCATTTTGGCCTTGTATGAGGTTGATGACGATTGGTGGTCCGATGCTCGGATGTTCGATGAACTCGACCGGAATTACCCTTTTAAGTCCTGGGTCAGAACTTGATGCTAAGGCCGTGAGAGCATCTGCCTGGACGTTTTCAGAACGGGGAATTCGTGTAAGGGCAAAACAGTCAAACTTTTAAGCTAGTTTTTGGACCAGTTTGAGGTACGCGTCCATCCGTTCGTCCCTGGCTTCATACTCTCCGCTGAACTGACTTGCCATTAACTGGGAATCGCAGTAAGCGTGGATGTTTCGTATTTTCAAGCCATGAGCCAAACGCAGTCCTGCACGAGTGCTTCGTATTCGGCTTCGTTGTTTGAGGCGTGGAATTCCAGCCTGAATGATTGCTCTAAGATCTCGCCCGTCGGAGATGTGAGGCGAATTTCGATGCCTGATCCCTGCTTGGAAGAGGATCCGTCGACGTGAGGGAGCCAAGTGGAATTTGGCTCCTCGTTGGTTATGGTCTCTGTCGGT
>NW_013625155.1:0-630 GCF_000695525.1 Brassica oleracea var. oleracea
TGAATTTAAATTACAAAAATGAGGAAACCTTATATGTTATATATTTTAAAACGATTTTAAAATACAAAAGGAGGACACCTTATATGTTATATTTTTCTTATATGTTAGATTTTTTCTTATATGTTATATTTAAAATTTTTTAAAACGACTTTAAATTACAAAAATGTAAGTTTTCTTTAAGTATACGACTAAAAACATTAAAATGACATGTATCGGTCGGATGGTTGATTTGAAAGCTTTCAAAACCATATGTAAGATAAAAGTCAAAATAATTCAATTGTAAAAACAATACTGTTCACTTTTTCAAGAATGTGTTCGAGGGAAAAAATAAGGTTTTTATGTCATAATTTGTTTAATGTCCACTAGAGAACATTATATTAACCTAAAATATAAGAAGTGTGTATTCTTTCCCCAAATAAAAGCTATGAAATTACCTAATATGATTTACATATATATGGAAATTAATGATTATGAATAATAAAGATTTGATAACAATTTTTGCATCCTTCTTTATTTTGTTTAATTTTATATTATTAAAAATAATAAACAATCACATTAATCATATAATAAAAAATAAAAAAAATTCTTATATGTTATATTTTGAATTTTTTTAAATGACTTTAAATTAAA
>NW_013625156.1:0-238 GCF_000695525.1 Brassica oleracea var. oleracea
GTTTGTTGCTGATCACAACAAACTCTCAACGTCCTAAACAGACATAGTCATCTCACGAAGATGACTCTCTTACATTCGACACAAGGGTAATAGCGCTATAAAAGAAATCCGAAATTTTGGTCCAACACTTCCGGTCTCCGGAGAGATGCTCGATTCGTATCAAACAAGTCGTATAAGCTGAGAACCTATCGCGGACTTTAAATCGATACGAATCAGGAAGAAATCGCAACAGGAAAAA
>NW_013625156.1:386-630 GCF_000695525.1 Brassica oleracea var. oleracea
TCGCGAGTTTACACACTGCGGAAAACTCTCGAAACAGATTATGGATATGGCAATTCACACAGAGTTAGATTACGAGACGACAACTCGTAGTCTTCCCTCTACACCCATACAAAATGCCATCGGCAGCAACACGCCTTATAACCGCTACATAAAAACTAGACAATAAAGGTCTTACTGGAAAACTAGTCATAAGAACTTTAACTCCAAGACGAACTACGAAAGGCTTGATCCCTTCAATAAGGGT
>NW_013625157.1:0-630 GCF_000695525.1 Brassica oleracea var. oleracea
CTCAAAGGAGGTGATTAGAGTGATCTTTGGACGAGCACTGCCTGAAGTCACTTTGCACCACATCCCGGAGCGACTTTCCCAGAGCGACCGCACGAAGTCGCTCGCGTTTTCACGTACGGAGACACACAGATTTGACCCTGGAGCGACCTCCCAGAGCGACGTGCCGAAGTCGCTCCCGAGGTTCAGAGCGACCTGTTGGAGCGACACACCAAGGTCGCTCGCGTCCTCTCATCCGGAGACACCAAAATCGATCATCCTGGAGCGACCTCCCAGAGCGACCTACCAAGGTCGCCCCCAGCCAGAGCGACCAGCCCAGAGCGACTATCTCAAGTCGCTCCAGCCAGAGCGACCAGCCAGAGCGACCAGCTCAAGTCGCTCGCGTTTTGACGTGGCGAGACACGAAGAAACGCGTCGGGAGCGACCTCCTGGAGCGGCTATGCTAGGTTGCTCCGCGTGTTTTGCTTGGACGATTTTTATGTTATTTCAGGGGCCTTTTGGTCATTTGTTTTGTTGTTTTACATTGCCTAAACCTAAGTTAAGTACATTGGCAAGCCATTGGAGGCAGAGAATCTTTTTTTCTAGAGAACAACTAGTAAAACTTCTTTTGATTCATATTTCATTGCTTTCATC
>NW_013625158.1:0-630 GCF_000695525.1 Brassica oleracea var. oleracea
CCAAACCGAAAGTATTGAATCGACATATAACATAGCTGAAGGAGAACACCTCGCACCACTTGCAAGCTTGTCCGCCATAATATTTTGTGCTCTTGGAATATGTCTGATCCAGAAATTAGGAAAGAAAGTCTTACTGCATCTAAATTATTTATATAATTTTTGTTATATTTTCTCGGTTTTTACATTTTTAATTTATATATATATATATATGTTGATGTTAAAAACACATCAAACTCATATATTTACAACAAAAAAAATTAAAAATGCTAATTTTAAAAATTTAAGTTACTAATTTTTAGATAATATTATAAAATTTTGATTTTTTTTATTTTTAATGGTACAACCCCTCAACTATGTTTACTTAATGTAGAAACCCCTAAACTAAATATTTACCGGTAGTATTGGTAATTATATTGGTAATTATGACCTGTTAGGGTTTACTTCATTAAATAAAGTTAGTTTGAGGGTTTTTACGTTAAATACTTAGTTTGGGGGTTTTTACCAAAAAAAAATATAGTTGAGGGGTTTTAACGTTAAAAATCCTTTAAACTTCTATGAAAAAATTAACATATAAAAAGGGGTAATGAATTAGTCATCAAATTGTAAATAATTTCATAATTTTGTTAATAA
>NW_013625159.1:0-630 GCF_000695525.1 Brassica oleracea var. oleracea
AGCGTTTCGATCGGGATTTAAAAGAGAACACAAAGGAGGAGCTTTTTGAGGCCAGACAGGTCGCTATGTAGCGAGTAGAAGTAAGCCAAGAAGAGTCCTACTTGTTTTCGACGTAAAATCTCAACGAAAACTCCGATTGAGACGAAACGAAAAGCGTTTCGATGAGGATTCATAAGAGAACGCAAAGGAGGAATTTTCTGAGGCCTTACAGGTCGCTATGTAGCGAGTGGAGGTCTGACCGGTCGCTACGTAGCGAGTGGAAGCAAGCCAAGAAGAGTCCTACTTGTTTTCGTCGTAAAATCTCAACGGAAACTCCGATTGAGACGAAACGAAAAGCTTTTCGATGAGGATTCAAACGAGAACGTAAAGGAGGACCTTTCTGAGGCCTTGCAAAGTCGCTACGTAGCGAGTGAAGAGTTGGCTTGAGCTCGGTCACTACGTAGCAACCGAGCCGTGTGCTTGCTCGGTCGCTACGTAGCGACGACCGAGCTGTGTGCGTGCTTGGTCGCTACGTAGCGACCGAGCTTGGCTGGAGCTCGGTCGCTACATCGCGACCGAACCGTGTGCTCGCTCGGTCGCTACCTAGCGACCGAGCTGTGTAATCGATTTGTTGCGCTTCCTTTTTCCGCG
>NW_013625160.1:0-630 GCF_000695525.1 Brassica oleracea var. oleracea
AAGTTTGAGATGAGTGACTTGGGAAAGTTAACTTATTATCTTGGTATTGAAGTGTTCCAACACAAGGAAGGTATTACACTAAGGCAAGAGAGATATGCTATGAAGATTTTAGAAGAAACCGGGATGAAAGACTGTAATGTGATTCATGTTCCTATGGATCCTAGCTTGAGGCTTTCAAAAGCAGAAGACGAGAGAAGTGTTGATGAGAAAGAATACAGGAGAAACATAGGATGTCTCAGATACTTATTGCATACTAGACCAGACCTCTCCTACAGCGTCGGAGTGCTTAGCAGGTATATGCAATCTCCTAAGCAGTCACATGAAGCAGCATTGAAGGCTATCCTGCGGTATCTACAAGGAACGACTTCGTCTTCCCACGAGAGAAGTGTTGATGAGAAAGAATACAGGAGAAACATAGGATGTCTCAGATACTTATTGCATACTAGACCAGACCTCTCCTACAGCGTCGGAGTGCTTAGCAGGTATATGCAATCTCCTAAGCAGTCACATGAAGCAGCATTGAAGGCTATCCTGCGGTATCTACAAGGAACGACTTCGTTCGGGTTGAGTTTTTTGCGATCAAGTGAAACAAAAATTGAGGGATACAGTGATAGTAGTCATAATGTGGAC
>NW_013625161.1:0-630 GCF_000695525.1 Brassica oleracea var. oleracea
TGGTTGTTGAACTCTCACTGCTTGCTCTTGAACATCCGGTTCTTCTTGTACATCCTCAACCGATGCTTCTACTTCTCTTTGTTCCTGCTCACCTTGATTGTGAGAGCCTGAACTCATCTCCCTTTGTTCCTGATTCAAGCCGGCTCCTTCTTGGCCACTTTCTTGAACTTCAGGTTCATTTCCCCCCCTCACGATCATGGTGAGAGTCTCCATGTTGTTCCCTTTGACCAGAGTTCTGATCCTGGGACATCTTGATTCCTAGCCCCTCTAGGATAATCCTTAACACCCCAGCCTTATCTGAGGTGAGATCCTTCAAATCTTCCTAATTCTTCTCATCATAATACCCATGGGATTCAATGAACTTTACATCTCTAGATGTAAGTACTCTTCTTGTGACAGGATCATAACACCTATAACCCTTTTGAGTGGTTGAGTATCCAATAAACATGGCCTTGGTGCTTCTAGCTTCAAGCTTGTTGCGCAGCTCTCCCGGGATCAACACATAACACAAACATCCAAAGACTCTCAAGTATTCTAGAACCGGCTTGTGTTTGTTCAATACCTCAAATGGAGCGTGATCATCCAAAACTTTGGTAGGAGTCCTGTTGATCAGATAACATGCTGTGGAGA
>NW_013625162.1:0-629 GCF_000695525.1 Brassica oleracea var. oleracea
TCTACAACAGATTTAATGTTTAACTTATGCTCTAAATTGTTCCAAGAATCAAGTTTGGGTCTAGAAAAACGAGACAGAAACATTCAATACCTGAAACAAGAGCAGGAGCAGCCAAGTCATGTCTCTGTTCTAGAGAGGATACGTCTGGAAGAAGAAACAGTAGAAGAGAAGATTAGATTGCTATCTTTTCATGATTCATGAATCTTCTAGAGAAGGACTCAGTTCACAGGTTTGTGAAGAAAGTTCTTGAAGCTTCAAGACTGAACTGGACTAATATCATGGCAAGTTGCAACGAAGAAACATCACTACTTAACGAATTCTCACACGGCGATCACAACAAGGGTAAGCTTCTTCTGGTTCTTGATTACACGGACGAGAGTCTCCGAGAGATTTACCGTCGAGACATCATCAAGTTTTGGCCTTTCTTGAGAGTTATCATCAATCTACCATCTTCTTCCTTTCGAGAAGACCTGATTCACGAGACGCTGAGACGTTTCGACTGGGGTTTACTCTGCTGTGACACTCCAAGAACGTTGGATCAGATCATTGAGACTGGTGTGGTAAAGCCATCATATCTTTGGTCGGGTTTTGGTGGTGAAGCTGAAGGTGGAAGTAGCCAGGCGCAGATA
>NW_013625163.1:0-629 GCF_000695525.1 Brassica oleracea var. oleracea
TTTTTTTTTGGTTTTTCATTGTTTTCTAACAATACCTCTGAATGTCTCCGGCCGATGGGTAGATGATACCAGCACCATCCGGGTCAAAGAAGGCTACATGCTGCTGAAGAACTTGCTTCTCTAACAATGCAATTTCTGATTTGGATGTTTGTACCTATGATCTATTATATAACAAATTATTTAATTATTTTAGAAGAATTGGGAAATAAGAGCAAGGAAATAAGATTAACATGCAAGGTATAGGCTGGGAAGTGGAAGCTAGTAATAGTTCGAGCCTTCGAGGTCGTGGTAGACTTGAGTGTATCCATGGTTTTAAGCTTGCCAGTTGAATAGTTGATTCTCTCGGGCTCTGATCTCTTGCCTAAATGTGCTTTTAAATGCATTTATGTCTATTGTTTTTCGTAACCTCACATGAAAAAACTAGTCGGGTACGGTGTACCCATTATTTTTAAGTGCATAATGCGAGCCGGCAATGAACAATTTAGCGGACAATGAACAATTTAAACTTTTGGTCTTCAATATTGAATTTTCGTCTCTCACTGGAGCCTAACTTGATAAAAGGTGTTGTGATGAGGTGATGACTTGGGAAGTTAGGTACCAGACTTGAAGAGCAAAGCACCAGACTTGAG
>NW_013625164.1:0-629 GCF_000695525.1 Brassica oleracea var. oleracea
GGCGAACTCCCGCAATTAAGAATGAAAAACATGATTATTTTTGTTCAGTTACACAACAAATCTCCTTAGAATTTTGCTCATTGTTGCCATTGAAATGTTCAAGTAGATGTCAACAAGGGAAACAAAGAAAAAGCTACGATCTAAAAGACGTTCACGTAGAGAAGCTTCCTACACATACTTCTCCTTGGATCTAAAAGAGCATGCTGTTAGTAACTAAGTCTAAAGATTATGACCTTAAAGGTAACTTGAGAGGAACTCATAATCAATCATCTATTATTGCAGAGCTACCACATTTGTCAAATGAAGTTGCAGCCTAGGAGGTGTAGCTCTGGTTTGATATGGGTAGTTTTTTTGCTATGTTTCATAGTAGTCTTTTTCTATTTATTTTGGTAAAGATCGAGTCTTTATGTTTCAAGATGATATTAATGTGATTGAATTGTACAGAAGATGAAACATATCCACTTCTCCATTTAAGTAATCTCTTTCTTCTTCGTTGCTCCTTTGAAATAAAAACACAAATATCAGTTCTTACCTTAACAAAAGTATCAATTTTATATTGATGCTCATCGATGAACAAAAGATCTTGATTTATAAGTTCAGCTGGGTTTGGCTTGATTAACCGGTTTGCT
>NW_013625165.1:0-629 GCF_000695525.1 Brassica oleracea var. oleracea
TGCTGGCTTTGATACAATTTCTGGTCCAATCGGCGTTGAAACATCGAATTCTGGAATGTTTTCCGACTTCAAGAAAGAGGGGCCTTCGCCCGCCATTGAATCTACCTACACGTTGAATTTTCCTCAAAAAAGTTAGACCGGGATTCAGGCATTGTTTATCATTAAAAATTGTAGGAGCAGTTTGATTACCTTTTCCCAGAAGCGAGCATTTAGCGTACGGCCATCACAATGATTATCATGCATTCTCATCATCTCATCGTCGCTAAACCCATCGCCGTTGTTGTTCTTGTGTTTCTTACTATCAGACCAAAATATTTCAGCTTCATCATTACCATCACCACTGAACGGACGTCGCTTCTTTGGACCTTCCATGCCGGTAGGGTCAGCGTGACTGTTGTCTCTGTTTGTTTTACCGGCTGCTGTGTTTTGCGGAACCGTGAACGAGCCTCCCCTATCATGATGCAACCAGTCAAAAATCTCGTTCCTCAATTTACCCAACTGGGTTTTCAGTTCAACTCGTATCCACTCTTTCAGCTCTTGCTCCATATCTGATAAGTTTCCTGCCTGTTTACATATCCCACAACGAGGTCGAATAGGACGCTGAGGCGCCTGAGTCGAACTTCCAGGTT
>NW_013625166.1:0-629 GCF_000695525.1 Brassica oleracea var. oleracea
GTCATTCGGGCTGACCGAAAGTAACGTACAAGCGTTCACTTGGCGTCTCTGGAAACATATGTTCCATGTCGATGGCGTATGTTTTGGTTTTAGGTTATAGCTGGACCTGAAGACATGCTGCCTACGTACCCCGGAAAGGGGATCAAGCCATTCGTAGTTTGATTTGACCGAATGAAAGTTTAGTGGCCGAACGAAAGTGATGATAGAATCATTCATTCGGTGTTTTTCTTTTTTATTTTTTTATTTTTTAGCGGCAGACGGCTGAGGATAATACTTCAGGAGGTTGGCGGCGTTCCAGGCTCTCGGTACTGGTTTACCAGTCGAGGTTTCCAATCGATAGACACCGACCAATTACGACCTTGACTATCTTGTAAGGACCTTTCCAGTTGGTTCCAAGTTTTCCTGCTCTCCACTCCTTTGTGTTCTCAAACACTTTGCGCAGCACCAAATCGTTCAGTTCCAACGGTCGGGCTCGAACTTTCTTGTTGTAGTAGGATGTTGGGGTCAAAAACGGTTGCGACAAATTTAACATTCAAAACGTCCGAGGAAGAAAATTAGAATTTCTCCGATGAGTACTTTCCGAAATAGATTCTTTTTTTACGAAAAAGCTTTACGGAAGAAAGAATCGA
>NW_013625167.1:0-302 GCF_000695525.1 Brassica oleracea var. oleracea
GTTCTAATACACGGTGGTTCCAGAAACGATGGGAGGCGAAGACGGTTTGGCGCACAGTATCGGGAAATTTGACGGTACAGATTATGCCTTTTGGAGAATGCAAATTGGAGATTATCTGTATGGAAAGAAGCTTCATCAACCGCTGAGCAAGAAGCCTGAGAAGATGGATCAGGATGAGTGAGAGCTCCTTGACAGACAAGTTCTGGGTGTTATAAGGTTAACACTGTCGAAAAACGTTGCTCACAACATTAGAAGACCACGGAAGGGCTCATGAAAGTTCTCTCTGATATGTATGAGCAACA
>NW_013625167.1:462-629 GCF_000695525.1 Brassica oleracea var. oleracea
CATCTCTGCCAAATAGTTGGGAGCCAATGAGGGCAGCGGTTAGTAATTCTGTGGGTACTCAAAAGCTCAAATTCAATGATGTTAGAGATTGTATCCTTGGTGAGGAAGTTCGAAGGATAAACTCTGGGGAGGCATCAACGAGCTCTGCTTTCAACGTGGAAAACAGA
>NW_013625168.1:0-629 GCF_000695525.1 Brassica oleracea var. oleracea
TAAGCTTTAGAAAGCAAAATGCCTAGAACACTTATGTCTTTGTTTTAGAAAATTTACAAGTAAATGACTAAATCTCCTCAAATCTATAACCAAAATTCGACAACAAAAATTTATACAGTCACAGAAAAAATATAAAATATTAATTCTACAGAAAATTATATAAAGCTACATCTTATGCTACTCAAGCCCAAATATATGTTAGTAGTATAATACCGTTAGTTAATTAACCATGAATTTTGGGGTGACAGATATTTTGTAGGTAGATGATTAACCTTATGGTATATCTAAAATGCGTAAATCATCTATCCCTAAACGTGATATTTTAGAATATAATTCAAATTCGACATAACTAAAATAACATCATTATAGTCGGCCCATTGAGTTAACTATGTCTAGCTAGTTTTAAAGATTATTTTCCTCTATAAATCGAGGTATAACATTTCTCATTATTCTTTAACTTCACTGAAATCTAAATAGAAAGAGATACATGCATACAAGAATGAATTGGCCATGGACTCATTGGAAAAACATGAAGCCACTATGAGGCAGTCAACCTTCCTCCACAACCATTCGTACACCTAAAGCAAACATAATGTTCTTCTCTTTTGTTTTTTTGCTTGTAAAAGGTG
>NW_013625169.1:0-629 GCF_000695525.1 Brassica oleracea var. oleracea
ATTTCATAAATAACCGAATGGTGTCTATATCTTTAGACCGAAAAACCGAAAACTTAACAAATAATAAGCAAATTTGAACATTCAAACCAATGTTAACATATGAATATTTCTTTCACCAAATATAAAACTATAAAATACAATTATATACTAAACACTAAAAATTTATAAAATGTATATTTTCATTTTATTTTATATTCAAAATGATGTCTTAAAAATAATAAATATACCCGCGCAGGCGCGCGGGTTCAACTCTAGTCTTATATATTAAAACAGAAATCATGACTTATTTCATGTGTGATATTTCATTTTGGACCATCTCATAAAAAAATCATCACATTTAATTATTCTATCATTTAGTTCTATAATAAATAATATCACAAATATATCTTATTAATATCTTAATAAAATCAACAATATACTATTTTTAAGGAGAATCTCAAAATTGTTTACTGTTAATATATGCTAAATTCAAAAATCTGTATTCAAAACCAATAAATTATATATAATTAAATATACCAACTGATTTATAAAAAAAGACATTAAACCTATTAATCTAATAATTATTAACAACACCTATCTATCTATCTAATCTATTAAAATAGGAGTACATTTTGTACTTAACCCTGAGT
>NW_013625170.1:0-629 GCF_000695525.1 Brassica oleracea var. oleracea
TGTGACAGGATTGAGATTCTCTGCCATGATATCAACGTACACATCCCACATCACATTAGCCCAAGGATACCAAGCTACAACCTCCGTGCGGCTCATGAGTCTATTCAAGAGAACTGGGGAAAGGTAATATCCATTTTCTTATCCTGTAAAGCGGTAAGCTTTATGCATTTTATAAGAGACTAAAATGATTCTCTGGTTTCTTGCTGTGCGTGGTGTTATTGCAGTATACAAACTTGGCTACTTGGAACTGGCGCTTGATGAAGACAATAATGACTGTGTGCCATGTCTATAACAAAGAGGAGAACTACATTCCTTTTGACCGATTAGCCCCAGAGGAGTCGCAGCCAATAACATTCCTCAAGAAAGCAATGCCTGACTACGCAGCTTAATGGCCTCTGTATTGATCTTTTTGAAAATCTCAATATCTTTTTTTGCAATCCCCAGTGTTATATGTAATGTTTCACCAACGCCTTTATACTGTATCTTGTTTCTAAACTTATCAGCAGAGAGTTAACTGGGGTCTAATTGCAAGTCCTTGATCACTTTCTTAGCAAAGAAGTCAGATTAATGAGACATAAAATCATTAATTTACTGTTTATGATAGCTCTTTTTACATTCAATATGAATGT
>NW_013625171.1:0-629 GCF_000695525.1 Brassica oleracea var. oleracea
TCAATCAAAAACCTTTTATGTATCTTTTTCGTTTTTTGTTATCGAGCCGCGACTCTACTAGGTTTGAGCTTTTAGGCCGCTAGAACTAAGTAACTCGCTGACAGTCTTTGCGGCCAAAGCTTTTATGATCTCTTGTAATGATCGCAATGCTCTTATTAAATATATATGAATTAATATAATTTATTTATAAAAATAATTAAATATCATAGATTACATTATATAAAATGATAATATACATTTAAATACATATGATACTACATAAACAATTATAAACTAATTAATGTAAACCTAATAATATAAATTAAACTCACTCATTCACTCTATATATATATATATATATATATCTTTTTTCTTGTTTTTTTATCTGATGAGATCATAGATGATGAAGTGACAGAGAAGGAGATAATACACTGAATGCTCGGTGCCCTCTGGTCGTTCTCCTTTGTTCTCGACTGACTGCTCTTCTGATTATTCTGGAGCTGGTTGTTCCTGCTTCATATTCTCTTACAGCGATTACGAGTAAGAGGCTGCGTCGATCCTTTCATATCCAACCTTTTTGCACATATCTGCATAAATGAAACTGAAGAATAGAATGCATGAAGCCGGAATAAAGGCTTAGGTACAAGGTG
>NW_013625172.1:0-629 GCF_000695525.1 Brassica oleracea var. oleracea
CTTATTTTGATTTTAAAATCAATGGATTTATCAAAGATTTCCAAATCAAGAAAAATTTCTAAATCCAACAAAATGTCACAACCAATAACCCCTACGTAGTTACATGGCTTTAATTATTTTACTAGATTTTGACCCGCACTTTGAAAACGCAGGATTTGTTTCTTTTTAAATAAAAATTTTATATAATAAATATGGTCCGTTATAAATATGGTCGGTTATAAATATGGCGCGGGATTGGTTATAAATATTTTGGTTATAGATATGATTAGTTATAAATATGGCAAGCGGATTACCTACGGGTCAAAAACCTTTTAAAAAATTATAGGTTATAGCAAGTGAATTAATTTTTAAAAAAAAATCCAAATTAGGGAATGACACTCTCTTGTAAATAACTTCAAAAACTATGGGCAGAATTTTGGTAGGGATTCTGCTTTAATATTATAGATAGGCTTATTTGCTATCTAACCAAAATTTAAAGTTAAATTAAACGTACGACAATGATTTTGACATTATTAACAAACTAACATTTAAAAGTTTCTCATGATGATCTAGGTAATTGATCTAGGTAATTGGATTACGGAAGAAAATGGGATTGAGAAGGTGGTGGTGGATTATTTTGATGGTCTTTT
>NW_013625173.1:0-629 GCF_000695525.1 Brassica oleracea var. oleracea
GTTTTGGATCAAGATGGCTAATCTGGTCATGCCATAAGTGTTTAATTTGTGGTGAACCATACTGGTTACCATGGTTTTATGCATCTTCATACTGATCCTTAGCATAGAATAAATCAGTAGAAAATATGGGTATAGGCATTCATAATGCTTTTACGCGATTTTTCAAAAATCTGAAAGGAATCTGAAAGGCGATTTTTTTTTTTTAAGTTGTGTCTTTTGCCATTGTCAGTACCAATTAATTGATTTCAAGTGATTGTAGGAAGGTAAAGTTGAACCTATACAATCAAGATGAAGTTAAATCTATGCGAGAAATTAATCTATCAGTGAACTGACTCATTAGTCTACACCCAACAATTGATTTTATGTGATTGCAGGAAGGTAAAGTTAAACCTATACAATCAAGGTAAAGTTAAACCATGCATGAAATCAACTATCAGTGGACTGATTATCCTTTTATTAAGGTTTTATTTGTTATTTAATCAAGAATCATCAAGCAAGACCAAGCAAGATAATATATAAAAACAAAATCGTTTTTATTATTTCAATAACATAAATGAATAACAAATAAATCAAATCAGATTTGAAAACATAAAATCATAATGTCGGAAAATTATTCAATGTATAATCCG
>NW_013625174.1:0-629 GCF_000695525.1 Brassica oleracea var. oleracea
CTAAGGATGACCAAAGAAAATTAAAACCACACAATCATGATTTATCACGCAAAATAAAAAAACCGATGATGAATTTATTAAAGATGGGGAGATGTAGAGACTAAAGAAGATAAACTGATTCATGGAACTCAAAGAGCCAATCTGTGTTTCTTAGATGAGTCATGAACAGACGATTAAAAATTGAAATCCCTAAACTTCCATTGAAGAAAACGCTTACAGACCAAAGAGGTCTATTGGACCTTTTTTTTAACGAAGCCCATTTCAAAACGGGAGTTATAAAGTATTTATTAAATCATTAGATAAAAAAAAATTAAGTATGGGTCCCACAGAGAAAACCGAAGAAGCAAAGATTTTCGACTTTCATAAATATATATTAGTTTCGGCCATCAATGTACAAAATATCCTTTAGTTTAGTGGTATAAATGTTGGTGTTTATAACTCAATAACCCGGATTCGAACCACATGCTTGACACTTTTTCACACTTTTTAAAAGTGAGACCCACTTACCTGCTGACGTGGCGGCTCAGGAATGAGGGCCTACGTTGCACGGAAGCTTCATCGGACGTCCGCTTCCCGCATCAGAACCGGAATCGGAATCGGAACCTTGTGGAAGCTTACGGAATCTCGAT
>NW_013625175.1:0-629 GCF_000695525.1 Brassica oleracea var. oleracea
TTAATAAACTTTTAGGAAATGAAATCTTCTAATTTCGTGATTAATCCCCGGGTAATCCAACATCGATCGATGTCGCTCAACGTTTATCGATCGATTTGAATTGGCTCAGGTCGATTGATATTGCTCTTTAAGCGTCGATCGATGTTGTACGCGTAAAAGTACTCCAAAGCGTCCCAAAAGCATTATTTCCTTCTATTAAGTAACTGAACCTGTAATTGCTTTGAAAAGACTCTAAAACATAGTAAATAGATCATATACCATGACTAAAAATGGGTTAAATTCATGGTATATCAACTCCCCCAAACTTATCCTTTTGCTTGTCCTCAAGCAAAACAAACGGAC
Source organism: Brassica oleracea var. oleracea (assembly GCF_000695525.1). Classification (NCBI taxonomy): domain Eukaryota; kingdom Viridiplantae; phylum Streptophyta; class Magnoliopsida; order Brassicales; family Brassicaceae; genus Brassica; species Brassica oleracea. Next base: position 343 of record NW_013625175.1, read on the forward strand.
AGTCTCTCTGAAAGAGGTTTGAAAACATCAGGGACTCAAAGATTTAAAACATAGAAGTCATCACCTCTACAATATTGCAATCCACATCTAAAAAGTCCTAATCACAAAGCACTTAATGCAATATCCTAGCTTAGCAACCAAATTCATCTTGCCACAACTTAGCAAATCTTATCTGACATTCCCCTTAACCAACCTCATTTCTTAGCATAAATGAAAGTGCAGGTTTTACCTTGGGAGTATCGATCATAGGATGCAAGGATTCTCAAACAAGTTTCTGGATTTGCAGG
>NW_013625176.1:0-629 GCF_000695525.1 Brassica oleracea var. oleracea
CGTATGTCTCGCAGTCGGCGTTCATGGTTGGCCAGTAGAATCCGAGGATCTTTACTTTTAATGCGAGAGCTCGCCCACCCGAGTGATTGCCTGCTGCTCCTTCGTGTGGTTTGGCCATGACGAGTCTCGTTTCTTCGTCGGCGATACATTTGAGTAGTACCTTTGTTGCAGTCCATCGGTGTAGTTCCCCGTCCATGACAACGTAGTATGCGCTACGTCGGTTCAGTCGCCGCGCGTCCCATTTCTCGGTGGGCAATAAACCTTCAGCGAGATAAACGATGTGTTCCTTGCGCCAATCTGTTGGCTGATCATCTTGCGAAGGAGGTTCTGCTTCGTCGATGTCCATCGCTTCGCTGATCGCTGCTGCAATCGCAGTCTGCTCTGCCTTCGTGTCGATGCTCGGTTTCTCGATTTTGTGGATTGGGATTGTCCTCTTGACTTGGTCGTGTAGCTTGCTTCCTAGAGCGGCGAGGGCGTCGTTTTCTCCGCGAGGAACCTTCGTGAGTTCGAAGAACTCGAAGTCTCGCGTGAGGTCTTGGACGAGTTTGAGGTAGGCGTCCATCCTTTCATTACGGACGTCGCAATCGCCGAGGTACTGGCTTACGACGAGTTGAGAGTCGCAGTAAGCG
>NW_013625177.1:0-629 GCF_000695525.1 Brassica oleracea var. oleracea
ATCGAGGTAAATTCGAACTCATAATTGTGTTGTATATTTATGCTTTTTTCATATTTGACAGCACTAATTTCGTGATTGTTTCTCTAGATTGAATATCCAGAGCTGTTGCCCCAGTCACTTAGAGATGTTATCGGAAAGACATATAAGTTTGGTGTTATCATTGAAAAGAACAATGTTGCTTATGGATCTAAGAGTTACAGAGTTGCAAAGGTTTGGTCTATCAGCAATATGCTAATGGTTGATTCACAGTCAGAGACTAAGTCTGCGCTTGATACCACCCTCCCTGTGGATGAGGTATTTTATTTTCTTTATTAAATTAGTAACCTATATGATTGATTGCTTATCAATTCTATAAATAACTATACTTATTATTTTTCTTAGATATCTCTCCTGACTGACGGTGAGGAAAGTTCTGTGACTTTAAAAACACCAACTTCTAAGCGATCCCAAGCTATGAAAGATGATGTTCCTGAACTCACCTCGACATCGAAAAGGCAACGCGCAAAAAATATCAAGATCGAGAAATAATCAGTTGAGGAGATGAAGATCAAGAATTTAGTTCAATTTCCTTTGTGGTTTTTTTAGTTTAGAAAAATAAGTGTGATCTTTTGAATCAACACCTTATAAAT
>NW_013625178.1:0-629 GCF_000695525.1 Brassica oleracea var. oleracea
GAATAGCTTCTTCATCTTAACTCCTATGAGATTTAATCAACTTCCTAGTGATTTTACACTACTTTATGTGTCCAAATATTGCTTCTTACATCGCGGTTCATCCTACTTTGATTAGAATGATGAAGAAGTTGTCATATTCCCAAACAAGAAAACTGGAATCACCTGATTTGAAAGTAGAATAGCTTCTTCATCTTAACTCCTATGAGATTTAATCAACTTCCTAGTGATTTTACACTACTTTATGTGTCCAAATATTGCTTCTTACATCGCGGTTCATCCTACTTTGATTAGAATGATGAAGAAGTTGTCATATTCCCAAACAAGAAAACTGGAATCACCTGATTTGAAAGTAGAATAGCTTCTTCATCTTAACTCCTATGAGATTTATTCAACTTCCTAGTGATTCTCCACTACTTTATGTGTCCAAATACAGCTTCTTTCATCGCGGTTCATCCTGGTTTGATTAAAATGATGAAGAAGTTGTCATATTCCCAAACATGAAAACTGGAATCACCTGATTTGAATGTGAGATAGCTTCTTCATCCTGAATCCTATGAGATCTATTCAACTTGCACGTGATTTTCCACTACTTTATGTGTCCAAATATAGCTTCTTGCATCGCGGTTCCT
>NW_013625179.1:0-629 GCF_000695525.1 Brassica oleracea var. oleracea
TCGGTATGATTCTGATGAGTTTAGAGGTCAATAGTTTTTAAATTAGAGACCCAAAACTTTAAAGCTATAAGTATAACAAACTCTACAAAAGATCACAACTTTTGTAAAAGAAACAAAGCAAACAAACTGAACTGCTCAAATTCGGTTTTGGATTGTTTTATCATCAAAACAGAGATTAAGAATTACAAAACCTGAAAAAATAGATGACAAATCCTCTCCTGTAAAGCGTCATCTCCTCCTTTTAAACCTCCAACAACCTAATTAAACACCAGATCAAGAGCTTTCACCAGGTACGAAACCAAAGATCTGAAACAGAGGAAGTGAAATCATGAACCAAACTTTAACCGTAAGCTCCACCAGTGATGGAACTCGAAGTCCTCCATCTCCCTCACAATATGATAAAAATATAAAAGAAAAAGAAATCACAGACAACTCCCAAGAACACTTTTCAAAGAAAAGTGTACAAAAGTTAAGTAATGTTTTGTATGTACCAGGAGTAAGGCGTTCAGTGACTCACCAAATATGAAGTAATTTATTTTTACAGTAAACTGTATACAGAGGTAAAGTGATGGATCCAAAACCGAACGCCGTTACTAACTACTCGTTTTCTCCGGAGGCGATGAAGAGAT
>NW_013625180.1:0-629 GCF_000695525.1 Brassica oleracea var. oleracea
TTAACTTGCAAAGATTTGTAGTTGTTTTAGGGCTGAAATTGATTCAGGCAGGCTGAATGAGAAAATAGTTGCATAAGTTGTTGAAGGTTAAAACAGAAGCTATAGTTGAAGGTAAAACTGAAGCAATAGCAATGCATGAGTTATTTTGACAATATATCCGTTCAGATGAAGTTTATAAAGTTCTTAATACAAACCTTTTAGCGTTGTCCATATCATTGATGGGGCACCTTCTTGACATTATGTTGGACATAAGGCACCAATATATGTTTTCGATATTTGGTATATGAATAGAATATTAAGACTTATATACAAAGTTTGGTTTAAGTAAAACCCTTTTAGTGCCGCAGTTAAAAAATGTTGTGAAGACTGGAAACAATAATCATAGGAGAAGAAGAAGAGCGAGAGAGACTGAGAAAGATTCGCATGGCCAGCTCCCATAGTGTGACGGGCGGGGAAGCTGAGGTGTTAAAAGTTAGAAAAGCCTCTGATCTAGGTCCGTGATCTCACATGAGTTGGTTGGTCAAGATGCCCTCCATACCCTTCACTGGGGACCTGAATATAGGCGGGTGAGTTTCCCCTGAACATGGAGTCAAGTATCCTTTCATACCATCACTGCAAGTAGTTCCAAA
>NW_013625181.1:0-629 GCF_000695525.1 Brassica oleracea var. oleracea
GTCAAAATAAATATACTTAATTATTATTTATTTTACTATACATTTTTTCAGAATGATTTTTAATTTAGTTTTTTCAGTTATAATATTGTATATTTACTTATTGTGTATTTTTCCTTATATTGTATATTTATTAATTCTAATATTACGATAGATGTTTAATATAATATTTCTATTTGTTAAATTGTATATTTACTTATTATTTAATTTAGTTTTTTAATATTTAATTTAGTTTTTTAATTTCTTAATTGTATTTTGCCTATTGTTTATTTATTTTTATTGTATATTTATTTATTTTAATTTTTTTTCCTTTTATACCAAATAATAGTATTATGATAGAGGTTTAATGTGATATTTATATTTCTTATATTGTACGATACTTTTACATATATTGTATGCTTGTTTTACTTATATTGTATATTTACTTATAAAATATTTGGAAATAATAAAAATGTAAAATTATACATTTTTCAGATACATGTTTAATGTAATGTTTCTATTTCTTATATTGTATATTTACTTATCTAATTGTTTTTCTTTTATATCAAATTGTAATATTACGATAGATGTTTAAAGCAATATTTATATTTCTTATATTATATATTTACTTATTATTTATTTTATAATATATT
>NW_013625182.1:0-629 GCF_000695525.1 Brassica oleracea var. oleracea
GCTTTAGCGGCTTGAACCCTTCGATCAAGAGATACCTTAAATAAAATAAACTAAGTAGCTGACCTCTTAGACGTTCGTGGGTATTCAAATTCATACATAATCTTCTCCGACATGAGATAGAGTGAGAGGGCCTGGCCTATTCCATAGAACAAACTCAGCAAATCTTGATCCGTATTCCACCTCAGATGGTAGAAGGGGCAACTCAGCCTTGTCTTTTTCTTTGGGCTAGGAACCCAGGAGAATGTTCAAAGCGATAAGAGAACAGGTCTTTTCAGAGAAGCTCTTGCCACTCTTCTGTTAGAGCTCTTTAGTCCCATTCCTAACAACAGGGCCTGTCCTATTCCATAGAACAAACTCAGCAAATCTTGATCCGTATTCCACCTCACAACCTCAGCAAATCTTGATCCGTATTCCACCTCAGATGGTAGAAGGGGCAACTCAGCCTTGTCTTTTTCTTTGGGCTAGGAACCCAGGAGAATGTTCAAAGCGATAAGAGAACAGGTCTTTTCAGAGAAGCTCTTGCCACTCTTCTGTTAGAGCTCTTTAGTCCCATTCCTAACAACAGGGCACTAGCAACCAGAGGGTAGAAGGGGCAACTCAGCCTTGTCTTTTTCTTTGGGCTAGGAACC
>NW_013625183.1:0-629 GCF_000695525.1 Brassica oleracea var. oleracea
ACAAGCAAAACGTGAGTGATAAGGAAAAAGGAACAAACTTGCTGGTCCCCGAGTTAAAACATCACACTCTTTCACAACTACTAGCACTTCAGCAACTACTAGCAATGGACAAGGAAAAAAGAAGAGGAAAAGAAATTAATGCATTATCAAGGCACAAACAGAAAAAAAGAGAGCACATTTATTCCCATCAGATTGTATCGTAAACAAGACTTGATTTATTTATACAACTCTACGAATGACTCATCAACAAGGTAGAAAGCTTTTCAGAAACACAAACAATATATCACAAGAAACAGTTTCTAATACTAGACGTCTACACCAGCTCAATCCCAAGCAAATATAAGCAGTAGAGCTTTGGACTGCTATTCGTTTATGCAGATCATACACTTGAACCTACACAAATGTCCAGATACCTCTGGTTGAATTTGCCAGGCTATCATTAAGTAAACAACCATGATACCCCATCAAAAATCACTGATTATAACTCAAAACTAGTAAAAGCTCTAAAGTGGGCAAATACTAGTTTCAACGGATACTAGGACTCACGTGAGGAAATGGGTCATGGCGTGCTTTGTGATCACGTTTTTTGGCAGTCTCTGGCATTCCAAAAACATCCCAGAACCTCAAAG
>NW_013625184.1:0-629 GCF_000695525.1 Brassica oleracea var. oleracea
TGCCATATATTATTTGAGCCATTAGGCTTAATAATTAGGCCCAACAGAAGACCCACTGTTTCTAGGCTTTGAGTATTTTGAAAAAAATATTCAAGCCATGGATTCTAAGATTGTTGAAGACTCATGGAGACAGCTTGGTCTTGGAAGTTGTAGTGCGTTGAAAAACATCACAACTAGAAGAATCAATTGGGAAGGAAGAGAATCAATTCAAGTGAAGTTTTCCTCAATTCACACGAGCATTCAGGACAAGGTTCTTTTAGACCGCCGGGGTATTGATAGGATACTAGAAGTCAAGCATGTGCTGAGGTGGCAAGAAGGAGATTAGCTAGATGATGTCAACCAAACGGCAAGTATCTCGCATGAAGAAGTCTCACGACTCATTTATTTTCTAGTTTTATTAATAAGAGAAGTGGTCTTCTTTAACTATAGGAACCAATCCTCATGTTACGCTTTGCTATTTATATGAATGAAAAACCTAAAAAGAGAGGTAGTCTAAACTACCCAAAAGAAAACTAGTGTTGTTGTGTTCTCTTGTGTGGTTCATGTATCTAGATCAACATTGATATCTCTTGGCAAGGGACTTATCATGATATCTCTTACACAAAAATCTCATAGGATTCACTTCCAGT
>NW_013625185.1:0-629 GCF_000695525.1 Brassica oleracea var. oleracea
AACAAACTGGTCCAAGAGGAATCAAGGCTTGGTCGTGAAGGTATTAATGTTGCCCACTATGTCCAAGGAGCTGGACCTAAAGCTGGGTAAAGACATCAACCAAGTCATAAAAGAGCACCACCCAGGATGAATGATTCTAATCAAGTCAATGAGAAGAAGGCAAGAAAAGATGGCCGATGCAACTTTTGCAAAAAGTCTGGACACTTTCAGAAAGATTGGCCTAAAAGAAAAGAATGGTTTGAAAAGAAAGGTAATCCTATGGGTTCAGTAAGCTTTTTCGAATCTAACTTTGCTCATGTTTCTTCTGATACTTGGTGGATTGATAGTGGTGCTAATGTACATGTAACTAATTCCTTGCAGGGATTCCTTACAACCCAGACCATAAATCCAAGTGAAAACTATATACTTATGGGGAATCGAGACAAAGCGCCTACTTTGCTTGTGTTTCTTCTGATACTTGGTGGATTGATAGTGGTGCTAATGTACATGTAACTAATTCCTTGCAGAGATTCCTTACAACCCAGACCATAAATCCAAGTGAAAACTATATACTTAGGGGGAATCGAGACAAAGCGCCAATTCAAGCTATTGGCACTTATCGTCTCATTTTAGATAGTGGATTTTGTTTG
>NW_013625186.1:0-628 GCF_000695525.1 Brassica oleracea var. oleracea
TAACTTTTCCAACTTTTCTCTTGCAAGGTTAACCTTTACAAGCCACACTCTAGGAGGACTGCGACTCGAGACATTGTTGAGATGTTCGTGCAAAAGAAGGCAGCTTTGAAGAACCTGCTTCGCACAACCAAACAAAGAGTGTCATTAACAACTGACATTTGGGTTTCTCAAGTCACAGGTAATGCTACTCTACTTGTTTAATTTTCTGTACATTTCAAACGCTTATTCTAACATGTTTTCTTGTTCCATGGTTAACAGGTGCTAGTTACATGGTGATAACTGCCCACTTCATTGACGCTTCATGGCAGCTGAAGAAGCTCATTATTGGCTTCAAGTACGTGATGGACCACAAAGGTCAGACCATAGCTACTGTCCTCTTGGAATGTTTAGCTGACTGGGGGATTGAGAAGGTATTCTGCATCACGGTAGATAATGCGACTGCTAATACTTCTGCCATTAGAAAATTCCATAGGGATTTTAGTGAGGTTGCCCCTGATGCATTCGTTTTAGATGGTAATTTCTTGCACATGAGGTGCTCTGCTCATATAATCAACTTGATTGCTAAGGATGGTTTGGCTGAGGTGGGGGATAATGTCTTAGCGATTAGGAATGCTATCCAGTATGTGCG
>NW_013625187.1:0-628 GCF_000695525.1 Brassica oleracea var. oleracea
AAAAAAAAAGATGCATGTTCTAGACGCCATGCAGTGGAAGCTCTGGGCAACACATTCTGGATATCTTCTCCCTTCTGAGCTGACCTATCTCCCAATGTTCGTCGCCCCTTGGTAATCTGAATTCTCACCTAATGAACCTCAAATCACCTCTACAGCTGTTAGTGTTGAATTGAGTGGAGTTCCTTATCTGATATTAAATGAGGAAAGTATGAGCAGGTTACCTATGATGATAAACAAACCAGTTGCAGTTGCTCTTAAAGAAAGATTATGGAGTGGCTAAGCTTATTATTATGGTTGACCTTCTGCAAGAGCTTGCATCTTGTATTATTTATGGATTTATCAATGGTAGTGAAGTTGAAATATCAGTTTCATACACTTGACTTCCTTTGAAATGTGGCAAGTGTAAATAATTTGCTCGAATTACTCAAAAGCTAAGAAATAGTAGCCAATCGTATCTTACCTTAAGATCAAAAGCAAACTTCTCCTGCCCAAAGTTGACAGTAACCCTGCCAACATTCAGAACAAAACCCCAGAGCATAACAATGAACCTCACATGCAAGGAGCTGGGAGGATAATTCAACAAAAAGAAAGGAAAGAATAAGAGGAGCATACTTCTCGTTCTGGCCAT
>NW_013625188.1:0-628 GCF_000695525.1 Brassica oleracea var. oleracea
CAAGCTAATTCGGAGGGACTGGACCGGAGAGCCTGGAATTCGGAGGGACTGGACCGGAAAGTCCGATTTTTCTATATCTTGAGTCTGGGGGTATTTTGAAATTCTACGGATTAGATACGTAGCTAAGGCAGAAGCAGCAACGATTAACAAAACATACAGAGCGGGGTAGGCATTCATCTCGGATACAGAGAGAAGAGGCAAGAAACTAGGGTAAATGAAAAAATGAAAGAGAGAAAGGCAGAAACTAGGGCAAATGAGTCCGATTAATAAAGGAAACGAAAGTCAAATAATTAAACTAATTAACTTAATCTAATTAGCTTAATCGTTAAATCCCAATCCAAAACACGTTGTTCAGATATAAGATTTAAAATATATGTTTGACCAAAAAAGATTAAAATATATATTTTCTAGTTTTATGATAAATAAATTGGGTAAAAAAATATCATAGTCAATTATAATCAATTTCAGTCGGTAAAAAAGAATAAAATTATATATACAATGAGTGGTGGTGATGGAACTCTGGGATTTCCTCAGCCGGAGACTGTGTTCTCCGACATCAAGACGACAATTCCGTTCCGAACTGGCCAATGGAACGCGATTGTGGAATTCGGATTGATCCTGGTTTGCC
>NW_013625189.1:0-628 GCF_000695525.1 Brassica oleracea var. oleracea
ACCGAAATAACTTAAAGATCAACCAAACCGCATATAAATGTTTTCTGCGGCGTACACGTCGGTTTTGAGGTCGAATTCTCTGAAGTTGAATTGCCAGATGCAAGGGTTGTTGTTGTTCCCGAAGGTTGGGAGGTTTCATTGCGAGTCGGATAAGGTGAGGCCGAGCTGGATCATGGTCAGTAAGTTTACGTTCGTTCTTAGGGATTGGTAGGAGTTTGCGTTTGTGGTTACCGTCTTGCACACGACTCCGGGGAACTCTGTGTCCATCGCCACGTAAGGGAAATGGTTGATGGCTTGTGATATTAGAGACATCTCGTGTTCGAGATTCTCGTTCCAGACCTCGCGGATTTCGATTGAATCGTCTTCCTTCGTAACCAGCGACATCTCTTTGTGTTGAGTATAAGGATCTAGAGGAAGATCCGATCTGGTTTCATCAGTATCTGCAACCAACAAGAACAAATAAATCGCTTTCACCCTTTGCTTCTTGTTGTTTAAAAAGCTCCCTTTATTTCTGGTTCATCTGAATCTATTTTGTTTTCTCTTTGCCTCAAGTTTTCTTGTTTACAACTTCCACACGCAACTAAAGAGCTAAGTCTGGTGGTTACATAGAGCATATAAAAGTATCTTG
>NW_013625190.1:0-628 GCF_000695525.1 Brassica oleracea var. oleracea
TAAAAAATTGCAACATAATAATAAAATCTTCAAATAGATAAAATATTCACTAAAAGAATGTCCTAACATTTTAAATAAACATAAAAGTAAATGAAACTATGCATTTAAGTACAAACGCCAACATTAAATCAAAAATATCATAACAAGACTTCCACCATTTAGATCACATGCAAAATAAATAAATATAAAATATCCTAAAATATGAACAACTAAGTGTTACAAATGGGTCGACTTAGTGAACCTATAAATTACTTAACAGCATAACCATGAAATGACAACCCCCAATAGATATTATGTATGTTTGTTTCAGTAACGCCGCGGCGACTGACAACTGAAATATCTTCACAGTTTTGGTTGTCGGCTGAAACAAGAGAAACACATATATCAAAAACTAAAAGGCATCGGCAAACACCACTGTCGCCAAACTTAACCGTGATCGTTTGTTTCTTTTTTGCATCTTTTTGTTGCAATTAAAAAGCAGTTATTTTCTTCACTTTCCCTCTTCCCATTAAAATTTGTGTCGCCAATAGTTATTGTAATGATTCCCAAACAAAAATAGCTACTTTTACAACAACAAAAATATTCTGCGTGTGTGAAGGTAGGAAACACATATTTGTGACTTTTTTGT
>NW_013625191.1:0-628 GCF_000695525.1 Brassica oleracea var. oleracea
ATCAGCCGATCACTGCGGATAGAGGTGTTGCAATCCAAAACAACTAGGTGGCAACTTGTGGCATCTATGCACCCTCCAACCCAGTGTGACTTATCGAAGTTAAAAGGGAAGTAGTACCGAGATGGATCCAGGTTGGTGCATGCCGCATTAAAACTTTCCAACAGTGAAGCGGGAAACATAAAACTATCTTTATTTCCCACCTTCGAGAACCGCACATAAGTCTTCGAGAACTGAGACACAAACTTTGTGTCCAGGAACACTGATTGATTCTTCGAAAAAATTTCGGTGTCGGAGTTATATAAGGCCCGCGTGTGATGAATCAGCAAATCAACAACCTAAAAAAAATATCTTTCGCTTACAAAGACCAAACCCACCTTCACAAAATAAATACACAATAGAAGACAAACCTTGGGTGGTAGATGGGATGACTTTTCCAGCATTACAGTCATGTCTTTGCTACTTATTCTTACTCCATTAACAGTAAAGGAACTATTTTAAACAAAAAAATGTGGTCAGTATGTAAAGTGTAACTTAGGAATTAAGAACAAACTTATACTGACGATTTCAAACTGGGAGTAACTCACAATGGAGATTTAAGCATCTCAATTAGTTGACTGAATTTTGCTGC
>NW_013625192.1:0-628 GCF_000695525.1 Brassica oleracea var. oleracea
TTTTGCAATGATGATGGCTTCTTTTGTTGCTCTAGTTGAGGTATTGTCACATTTTAATCTTTCAAAATAAATTGATTGATGCTCTGTTAGTTTGGTTAATTCATTTTTTTTTCTTTCTTGTGTCTTTTAATTGTGGATGATCATTGAAGTCAACTGGTGGGTTTATCGCTGTCTCAAGACATGCAAGTGCAACAATGTTGCCACCTTCTGTTCTCAGCCGTGGTATTGGTTGGCAGGTAACTTAGCCACACTCCCAAATTATAATTTTGCAAAATAAACATTCACTAGTTTCTGAGCTGATTATGTGATGTCGCGAAAGCCTTATAAAATAGAACTAGAGATCCGTTGATTCTGAACATACCCGGAAAACTAGGATAACACAAAGATCTTATTTAGTTTAAGAATACCTAAGATCAATATCTTCTTAAATTCGTTGAGATCGCCAATGATCTACAAAAAACAAGGAACAAAGAGAAAACTCTCAACTTTTATTAATCAAATCATCAACTCAAATAATCAAATGATCTACATAAAACCATACCCTCAAAGACTATATATAATAAAACATAAAACCCTAAAACAAGAGATAATTATCTTAATAATAAATAAACTCTAAATAAAACACTAA
>NW_013625193.1:0-628 GCF_000695525.1 Brassica oleracea var. oleracea
CCAAGGACAAGATCAATGAGATGTTCTATGGAGTCTGTGGTGAACAAAAGAAGAACAAATAAGCTTTCCAGATGAAACTTGATGGTGTTTACTATCCATTGAATGATAGTATCAGTTGGCTAGCTACTTGCATGGAGGAGATGAAGCAAGACATAGCCAGAATTCATCACGCCACCGGCGTTGCTCGACCTTCATCGATCGATAGAAGACAACATACATCGATCGACAGGCATCACCACACATCGATCGACAACCGCATGCCAGTATCGGTTGACGACAATCCACCACGTCCACATACGATGAAGTCTCAACAAAATTTTTACACCAGGGAAGAAATAGATCAGTTGGTAGAAGGGATCTATAGAGCTCTGGAAACTACAGAAGATAGGCTTGATGGGAGATGTGATGACATCTATTTCCCAATGGATCTTAACATTAGTGCTTTGACTTCCAAGATTGAAGCTATACAAGGGGAATTTGTGGAGATTCCGAGTTACATTGCCCGTCGACCATAAGCATCGTCATCGATCGACAGACCTAACAACAAATCGACCGACATTCATTATCGAATATCGGTTGACGACGCTACAAACCGAGGCCGGCTAGTACCAAAGAGGACATCAGACAT
>NW_013625194.1:0-628 GCF_000695525.1 Brassica oleracea var. oleracea
CCCACAAGTTCTGAACAAGCGCAACCCCAACAAGAGCAACGCCAAAACCATCACCAGATGACTACAAGAGCTAAAAAGGGTATCTCCAAACCGAATACCAAATATGCTAATACGGCTCAGTTTCAGAAGGAAACACATACAATTCCAAAAACAATTGCACAAGCTTTAGCTGATCCTCGGTGGCGTCAGGCTGTCCTTGACGAGTTCAACTCCATCGTTAAAAACGGTACATACTCTCTGGTTCCACCAACATCACACCAGAACACTGTGAGTTGCCGCTGGATCTTCACTATCAAATATAATCCTGATGGGACTGTGCGCAAGTACAAAGCACGACTTGTCGCTCGAGGATACACGCAGGTTCCAGGAATTGATTATACAGAGACTTTCAGTCCGGTGATCAAGAGCACCACCATTCGTCTGGTTCTGGACATTGCGATCAGTCGAAATTGGCCAATCAAACAGTTGGATGTAAACAACGCCTTCCTCCAAGGTACTTTAACCGAAGAAGTTTACACAACACAGCCGCCTGGTTTCATTGATGCTGATCATCCTCATCATGTTTGTCGCCTGCATAAAGCTCTGTACGGTCTTAAACAAGCACCTCGTGCTTGGTATCAAGAACTCA
>NW_013625195.1:0-628 GCF_000695525.1 Brassica oleracea var. oleracea
AAAAAAAAAATTTAAAAAGAGAAAAAAAGTTTGTTCACACGTAAGTGTGTTCATGCCAAGGATAATACAGCAATTATTACACAAATATCATAGCACTTTCTTTGTTATGGCTATACAATCAATTTAAATCTTACAATGGATATGAGGGCAAATTTCTCTTCCCAAATTTCCAAAGGGAACTCTTCCATATGACATACTACTACAAGTCTACAACAAGAGGAGTTGAATGTAATTCACAGCTTTTATTGTTGTCCTATTGCCAAACTAAAAACCATGATTAGAGTTTAAGCTTTTAAAGCTGTTGTGGTTATAATTTATTTTAAAGTTTAATTTTATCCCAGCACACTTTAACCAATAATTTCAAAAGCATTTCTTTAATTTTTAAACAGACCATTTCTTTATACTTACTAGGTGTGTTGCGCGGGGGTCGTTGAGGGAATTGTAGCTTTATCCTTGCAAGTGAGGATGGTGTTGTAGTAGTCAATCGATGAGGTTGCACCAACTTTGGAGAGAATGAGAGACAACATGTTCACTGGCATAGTTTGTAGGCTTAGATCATTGGGTTGTGTTGGCACCATGATCGTGAGTTGCAGGTTTGAGGTGTTTTGGGGTTTTTTTTTTTTTTTTT
>NW_013625196.1:0-628 GCF_000695525.1 Brassica oleracea var. oleracea
TCTGGAACGAATTGGTCGACCAAAGGTGGATCTAGCCACCATCGGGACGAAAGCGTCTCTTTGTGCACGATGCTACATCTATTTTCGAGTTTTCTTCGTCACAAATGTTTTCGATGCTTTTCCGTGGCTCACTTGGTACAACGGAAACTGAAAGAAATGCTTTGGTGATAGAAGATTTCTCGTAGAAATTTTTAAACGAAACTGGCTTTCTAAAACTGGAAAGGGCTTCAATACTTCGGCTAATCGTCGAGTTTCAGTTTGATATTGGTATATGTTTTCTGTACGCATGATTGCGACAAGATATGATATATAGTCTTTGAGATTATGTTCATGATCGTCTGGATATGTTACTAGCGTTTAGACGAATTTTAGATTATCGTTTGCCTATTTGAGACGATTTGATTTGACAAAATCGTTTTCTTGACGATTTGCAAAAGTTTTTGAAGTTTGGGAGAATACGAGTATAGTATATGTACCTACTCCCCCTTTTTTTTTTTACGAAAGAAAACAATTGAACCGATACTTTGAAGGGTTGTGTACATTTCTTCTTCTAAGGTTTGGAATGATCAATAATCCTGGACGATTTAAAGACGACGCTTGGACTGTGATTTGATTTGTTTCCACTTTG
>NW_013625197.1:0-628 GCF_000695525.1 Brassica oleracea var. oleracea
CTGACGAGTTTAGAGATACCTGGAGCTATCAGCTTCAACATACCCCAAGAGTACTTTCTTGGAGACCACGGGCCTCTCGATCCAGTTAATGCTGCTCCATCAAGGAGAAGGAGTGTTCCTACGCGACATGAATCGCCTGTTGCAGACCCTTCTGAGCATATCTATGGACCTCCGCGCTACTACTTCAAGCCACATGACGGAGTTCTTCCCCCTGGAGCTCTTCGTGATGCTCATGACCACATTAGTCGCCTTCAGAGGTGGAACAAGGCTCAGGACAGAACGATAGAAAAGCTGAAGGATAAGTGCAAGGCGCTAAGCAAGACAGTAAGGAAGCAGGCAAAGACCTCAGCCAAATTCATGAAGAAAGTAGCCGATGTCTTAACCAGGGGAGGAATAGCTGGATGTAGCTCAGCAGACTTCGCTTTCGCGAACACCTCAAACCCCCAGCCTCCACCTCCGCCTGATGCTCTTGGCTTCCCCCTCACTGTTGCGCAGCTTCAGCGTAAGTGGAGGAACCCACCCACTCAACCTTCCACTTCCGGTAACAAGTTCCCGTCCCTCGCTTCTTCTGATAGTGAGGCCGAGATTGACGAGGTTGAGAGCCAACCATGGTATGGAGGCTCCGGTT
>NW_013625198.1:0-628 GCF_000695525.1 Brassica oleracea var. oleracea
CGCAGGTCGAGTATCTTGGTCATATCATCTCGGCTGAGGGTGTTGCTACTGATCCAGTGAAAACAGAAGCAATGCAGAAGTGGCCTTCACCGAAGAATGTTAAAGATTTGCGAGGCTTTCTAGGGTTAACAGGTTACTACAGAAATTTTGTCAAGGCTTATGGAGTTATTGCGCGTCCCTTGACCGAATTATTGAAGAACGATAGTTTTGATTGGACTGGTAGAGCACAAACGACATTTGATCAGTTGAAACATGCTATGATACATGCTCCGGTATTGTGTTTACCAGACTTCCAGGAACTATTTGTAGTCGAGGCAGATGCTTCTGGCTTTGGGTTGGGGGCGGTATTGATGCAGAATCATAGACCCATCGCTTACTTCAGTAAAGCATTGACAAATAGGGAGCAGATGAAACCTATCTACGAGAGGGAGCTGATGGCAATTGTTCTCGCAGTTAGAAGGTGGAAGCATTACTTAATGGGGAGGCGGTTCTTGGTTTATACTGATCAAAAAAGTTTGAAATTCTTGTTGGATCAGCGGGATGTATCAATGGACTATCAGAAATGGCTCACTAAGCTCTTGGGGTTTGATTTTGAGATAGTTTACAGAGCAGGGGTTGAGAACAAGGC
>NW_013625199.1:0-96 GCF_000695525.1 Brassica oleracea var. oleracea
AGTTGAATCCTGTAATAACATATTATAAAGGTCAAAGAGGTTTGAAATATTTGTTGTCTCCGTTTCTCTAGGGAATATCAATTTTATAGTGGTTCA
>NW_013625199.1:265-628 GCF_000695525.1 Brassica oleracea var. oleracea
GCATTTACCGAAAACTCATTATTTTCGTAGGGGTTAACACATAGATTTCGAGAAAAATTCAAAAATATGAAAATATTGTTTTAATACATAGTTTAATCCTGTAATAACATATTATAAAGTTCAAAGAGGTTTGAAACCTTTGTTGTCTCCGTTTCTCTAGGGAATATCAATTTTACACCGATTTAGGGAGTATTATGAAGTTTTACTAAATTTATTGACAAAAAAATTAGAACAATGCCCATGTACCATGAAAGAGAGTTTAGCATACATTAATACAAATGTAGAATGTGTTAAAATTTTGAAACAAATTTAAAGATTATAGGTTTCAATATATAGAGCATTTACCGAAAACTCATTATTTTC
>NW_013625200.1:0-628 GCF_000695525.1 Brassica oleracea var. oleracea
TACCTAACCATAAAGCTTTCAATGGCAGTAAAAGTTTTAAACATTTAAATGTTTTGCGCAGGGGAATAAACTCTTCTGGTTGCAGACGATCCTTCCTGTTTTGCTTCAGTGATGGAGCTCAAGACACAGATAGACAAGCAAAAACAAAACAACAATGAGAAACTGAGGTAGAGAGACAAACAAACAGAAACAAATCATTGTTCAGGACACTCGATTCAACTCAGATAAAAGCTATTTCAATATAATATAACTCTTAAACAATAAAGACAAGAACCATTCATGAAACAATTGAGAACTCTTAAACAATTAGGACATGAAACCATTCAGTTCATACTATCTCAACTCAGTTACAATATAAACCAAGTCTTTTTATCAAACGTTCAATCAAATCATGTTGAAATTTTACCTGAATCACAGACGCTTCATTGTTGTTGTCTCGTTTGACCAGCCTCCGTCTCTTGGTCCGTCCATCTGAAGAAACAAACACAGAGACATATCATTAGACAGAGACATAAACAAAGATAGAGACATATCCGTCTGTCTCTTTACCTTTCTTTTTGATTTTGTAGAGGAGATTCATCGCGGATTCGTCGAGGAGAGAGAGAGAGAGAGAGACGAGGAGATATCA
>NW_013625201.1:0-628 GCF_000695525.1 Brassica oleracea var. oleracea
ACGTTCTGGTCAAGGAAACCCTTCGGCTACTGTCCAGGTTCATCCGATTCAGATGGATGCACGGGGTAAAGATAAGGACACTTGCGGGACTGTCCGGATGGTCCGCCAGATAAGAATGCATGTCTGTCTTTGGTTTCTTCACGACCCAAGCTAAGTCTGGCTCGACCGTGGGTTTTAGAATGTCGAGTTGGTCGGGGAAGACGGGCTGTGGTTCGGTCGGTTAGGTCGTCTGGACGTGGTTCCAGCCGAAGCCCCAATCGGGACGTATGCGGGACGGCTCGGTCAGTCTGATCGGTACGGTCGGATGAACGAACCTCGGTCAAATTGTTCAGAACGTCCTGATCTCCATGCTGGTTGGCTCCAATGGACTGATCCACGAACCAGGGCACATCAGCGGGGCCCGCGGGCAATGATTAAAATTTCCAGCTCTATCTACGCCGGATCTGACGGCAATCCACGAAACTCCAACAACAACTTCAACAACTCTGGACGTGGTAAAAAAGGACGCAATCGTGGTGGTGGTCAATTTCGAGGAAGAGGCCGGTCCTCAAACAATTGGCAAGCTTTTGACACTTGTTAGTATAATGACCGATCCTATGGCATTTAAAGCACCTGGTGGAATGAGCTT
>NW_013625202.1:0-326 GCF_000695525.1 Brassica oleracea var. oleracea
AACTAAAGATGTCTGACTCTGTCCGTCTAAGGGCGTCCGGCTCTTCAACAAAGAACGTCTAGCTCTTCTGCTAGATGCATCCGGCTTTTAAGACTAAAAGGCGTCTAGCCCTTCTTCTTGATCACGGGCTAGTAGAGACAAAGGATCAACCGGATACAAATGTATTGCAGTCCATAAGCTTGTGAAAGCCGAGATTCATGACCTAATGATATATACTTAGCGTGTGATATGATCCACATCAACTAAGGTCATGAGACGCCATGATTAAGATAGGAATGCAAATGAATACGGCATTACCTAAGGCAAAGAAATTGATGTCCACATCC
>NW_013625202.1:428-628 GCF_000695525.1 Brassica oleracea var. oleracea
CATGACCCAGACATGGATCGGCCAGATCGAGACATAGGTTCATGATAACCATGTCTAGTACACTGTCCATAAGTACTTGGTTTATCCGACCATAGTAAAAAGTTAAGAGTAGACGATCACGTCTAGACTATGGACTCATGTAAACACGATTTTCAAAGACCCAATAGTGATCCCCGAGAACAATATGGTTCACATTGTTT
>NW_013625203.1:0-628 GCF_000695525.1 Brassica oleracea var. oleracea
TTCCACGTAATTTCGTCGTAAATGGAAAAACGCGGACCTGGTAACTTTGTCGTAAATAGAAAAATGCGGGCCTGGTAACTTCTTCGTAAACAGACGTTTCGGCGTAATTTCGTCGTAAACTGAAAAATGCGGGCCTGGTAACTTTGTCGTAAATGAAAAAACGCGGGCATGGTAACTTCGTCGTAATATTACGTCGCGTTTACGACGAAACGTTTTCTATATATTGAGACGCCGAGAACGAGGCTGCCTCATTCATTCCTCCCAAACTCCTCTGCTCTCCCTCTAAGGTACACTCTCTTTCCTTTTTTTTTTAAGTTAGTTTAGGTGATTAATTAGTTAGGTAATTAGTTAGGTAATTAGTTTAGGTGATTAGTTAGATGACGGAATACTATATATAGTTTAGGTGATTTGTTAGGTAACAAAATAATTTTTTAATTATGTCGTCATAATTGATTAAATTTATTTTAATTTTTTTTAGATGGCTCCTAGAAGGAAACCAGCAGCACCTACTTATGCCCAGTTGTTTGGCGATGGTTCCGGTACATTTTCTTCCGATGCAGTTCCAGACTCTCAGACTTTTTAGAGAGTTTTTTCGAGTCCTCCTCTTCCACCGCAAATGCCTCCACCT
>NW_013625204.1:0-114 GCF_000695525.1 Brassica oleracea var. oleracea
GTCCGGTCGCTGCGTAGCAACCAAGTCCGAGCGAAAGCTCGGTCGCTTTGTAGCGACCAAGCGCTCATCCAGCTCGGTCGCTACGTAGCGACCGAGCTCGAGCCAAAGCTCGGT
>NW_013625204.1:253-628 GCF_000695525.1 Brassica oleracea var. oleracea
TGGTCGCTACGTAGCGACCGAGCGATCGTCCCGATCGTCCCGCTACGTAACTAAGGGTTCAATCGCTACGTAGCGACCAAGATCTAGCCAAATCTTGGTCGCTACGTAGCGACCGAGCGTTCGTCCCACTCGGTCGCTACGTATCAACCGGGCTCGAGCCGAAGTTCAGTCGCTGTGTAGTGATTGAACCCTTCCGAACATCGATACGACATCAATCCATGCATTCTCGTCAAACCCTCGAATGCTATCTCCCGAAGACCGTAGCAAGCTCAGTCCATGTTTTCCGCTATTCAAATTCATCGATCAAATTTCGCGGATTAGAAACCGGGGAAAGTTCGTTCTTTATCAAAAAGAATTCGTAGTAAACGTGTCGAG
>NW_013625205.1:0-628 GCF_000695525.1 Brassica oleracea var. oleracea
CTTCTGGTAGAACAACCCATTGCCTGTTCCAGGTAAGTGTTCTGAACCAAAAAAATAAAAAATAAAAAAATAAAAAATTGAAGGGCAGTTAGGGCTTTGCCTATTTAAGGCTCCACCCTTCCACTTTCCCCCTTTTCACTGCGCCGTACACTGACCTTTCCCCCTGCGATTTTTAAGCGACCACCAAATCTTTGTCTCTCAACCGTTTTAAGTGGTTTTTGCTTCTCACTTGTTTGGAATTTCGAGTTCTCTCTGTTTTTGCAGTTCACTTCACCAGTTTCTACAGGTAAGAGGCTCGACAATCCTCATCCAAATCGCAATACTCAGTTTGCAAAGTTCATCATTCTAACCGTATCAATAGATCGATCCTTGTTGAACTACTTGATTTCGATTTTCCCTTTTGCTGTTAGGGTTGATTTAGAAGATGAACTCATGATTCATTTCACATTTGCGATTTGCAATTGATAGGACTGTTTGGATTCGGTTTGTGGATAGTTGAATGGAGTTATTGGGTTGAATTTCGATTTGTTGGTTGTCGTATCAAGGCAATTTACGGTTTGCATAAGGAGGGATGGAAATTTTTCTATTCCATTTCTTCTGTGCGCATAACAGAACTAAAGCTTTATTT
>NW_013625206.1:0-628 GCF_000695525.1 Brassica oleracea var. oleracea
CAAATCAGGTGATCCCAGTTTTTCAGTTTGGAATATGACAACTTCCTTGTCATTGTAATCAAACCAGGGTGAATCGCGATGGAAGAGGCTGTATTTGGATACATAAAGTATTGGATAGTCACCAGGAAGTAGAATAAATCTCATAGTAGTTTGGATGAAGAAATTATCCCACTTTCAAATCAGGTGATCCCAGTTTTTCAGTTTGGAATATGACAACTTCCTTGTCATTGTAATCAAACCAGGGTGAATCGCGATGGAAGAGGCTGTATTTGGATACATAAAGTATTGGATAGTCACCAGGAAGTAGAATAAATCTCATAGTAGTTTGGATGAAGAAATTATCCCACTTTCAAATCAGGTGATCCCAGTTTTCCTGTTTGGGAATATAACAACTTCCTCGTAATCCTAATCAAGCCAGGATGAATCGCGATGTAAGAAGCTGTATTTGGATACATAAAGTATTGGATAGTCACCAGGAAGTAGAATAAATCTCATAGTAGTTTGGATGAAGAAATTATCCCACTTTCAAATCAGGTGATCCTAGTTTTCCTGTTTGGGAATATAACAACTTCCTCGTAATCCTAATCAAGCCAGGATGAATCGCGATGTAAGAAGCTGTATTTGGATA
>NW_013625207.1:0-628 GCF_000695525.1 Brassica oleracea var. oleracea
TGAAGAAACAAGTATAAGTTCGAGAACACGATCAAAGTATAGGATCAATGCTCTGAAACCATGTTAAGAAAGTTTGTGTATAATGGTTTCTCTTATCTTATTCATATGTGCCGTCAACCCCTTATATACAATACTATCTCCTACAAATGTTTAACCTAACGTTAAAGTAAAAGACTAATATGGACAAATACACTTAAGGAAAGTTTCATATACATAATCTCCCAATAGCCTCCATATTCTCTACATTTGCTAAGGCCAATAGGGCCTTTGGATGGGGTTGGGGTGGTGGCTCAAATTATTCAAGCAGTTCAGGTTCAAGCCGGGGCTCGGGATGGGGTTGGGGCTCTAGCCGGAACAGCTCGGGATGGGGTTGGGGCTCTAGCCGGAACAGCTCAGGATGGGGTTGGGGTGCGGGCACCAACTATTCAAGTGGTTCAGGTTCAATCCCCGGTTCGGGATGGGGTTGGAGTTGGGGTACGGGCTTCAACCAATCAAGTGGTTCAGGTTCAAGTCCAGGATGGGGTTGGGGTTGGGGCTGGGGTCCTATGAACGGACAAAACTCAGGATCTGGCAGCTCGGGGTCTGGTTGGGGTCCTAAGAATACAAACAGCTCGGGATCTGGCAGCTC
>NW_013625208.1:0-628 GCF_000695525.1 Brassica oleracea var. oleracea
TATATTAACACTATTGTTAAGTAAATAATCAATTATATTTTATTTATCAATATGAAAAAGAATTATATATGACTGCTAATTCATATATACAAATGTACTTTAATTCAAATGCAAGAAACAAATTCTTTAAAACCTTCACAGATATATAATAATATAATTCTTATAGATAGAGTATTAAAATTAGATATATATGATAAACTAAATAGTAATAGTTATTAATATTTAATGATATGTTGGAACATTTATTATTGATATTTTTTTATGAGTATAATTGTATGGGTTATTCCTGTAAACTTATAAATATTTATCAAATATAAAACTAATTGAACAAAACATAAAACATACTTTAAGTTAGGCTTGGGCGTTCGGGTACACGTTGGGATACATGTTGGGTATTTGGAAATTCAGTTCTAATTTATATCACATCCTAGGTCTCATTCTCGCAAATTTGCAAGTACAGATCGGATTCAGATATAATACATCGGTTTTGGTTCTAATTTGTATCATATCCTAAAATCTATAAAATTACCATATATTGTTCCGATTAAGGTTATATGGGTTCGGTTCGGATATATCCGAATTTAAATCCAAAATTTAAAAGCAAAACATAAGAAATAAAATTATTTAT
>NW_013625209.1:0-101 GCF_000695525.1 Brassica oleracea var. oleracea
GTAAAGAGAGAGATACCGAAATGAAAACTAATATGCAAAAAGGGAATTGTTTTTTACAAGGGAGAGAAAGAAGTACCTCCTATGGATAGTAGGTGGGGGCT
>NW_013625209.1:328-628 GCF_000695525.1 Brassica oleracea var. oleracea
GCGAAAGCGAAGTCTGCTGAGCTACATCCAGCTATCCCCCCCTGGTTAAGACATAAGCTACTTTCTTCATGAATTTGGCTGAGGTATTTGCCTGCTTCTTTACCGTCTTGCTTAGCGCCTTGCACTTATCCTTCAGCTTTTCTATCTTTCTGTCCTGTGCCTTGTTCCACCTCTGAAGGCGACTAATGTGGTCATGAGCATCACGAAGAGCTCCAGGGGGAAGAACTCCGTCATGTGGCTCGAAGTAGTAGCACGGAGGTCCATAGATATGCTCAGAAGGGTCTGCAACAGGCGAGTCAT
>NW_013625210.1:0-628 GCF_000695525.1 Brassica oleracea var. oleracea
CGTGGTTTTTAAATAAAATTATCCTAACCCATCCAACAACAACCGGAATTCCATTCTGATAACCGGTTACGTTTCTGTTTATCAGGTCAACTCGTACTATATCCGGGTAGTGGAAGTTATCTAACCGGTATCGAACAATATTTTGAGGACAATTACTTATGTGACAGTACGGATATACCCTAAACCCTAAAACCTAAACAGCAATCCCTAAACACTAAACACTAAACACTAAATCCTAAACACTAAACCCTAAACCCTAAATCCTAAACCGTAAACACTAAACCCTAAACTCCAAATACTAAAATCTGAACACTAAACCCTAAACACTTAGCCCTAAACCATAAAACCTAAACCCTAAACTGTAAACACTAATACTTATACCCTAAACCATATACCATAAACCCTAAACACTAAACCCTAAACTCCAAATACTAAAATCTAAACCGTAAACTGTAAACCCTAATCAGTTTAAATAAACCCTTAACCCTAAACCCTAAACACTAATACTTAAACCCTAAACCATATACCCTAAACCCTAAACACTCAACCCTAAACTCCAAATACTAAAATCTAAACCGTATACTGTAAACCCTAATCAGTTTAAATAAACCTTTAACCCTAAACCCTA
>NW_013625211.1:0-526 GCF_000695525.1 Brassica oleracea var. oleracea
TCCAAATATTCCCGCCTAAATTTTTTTAAAAAAATTATTTTCCCGCTGAAATAATTTAAACCAGACGACTTACTTGAAAGTCGTCTGTTTTAATTTCTTCAACAGACGACTGAAATGTAAGTCGTCTAGGAAGTCGTCTGAGTCAAAAATATTTAACCTAATTGGATTTTTTGTCTCCCTATATAAAGAAAAATTTACACATTCTCTCTCCTCCTCTCAAATGGGTGCAACAAAAATGTAATGTTCATTATTTTAAAACTCTCCAACCTCTCTCTAATCTCTTTGACTTGAAAACACCAAACTTTATATGAATGTTTCAGTTTTGTCTCATGTATTTCTTACTAATCTATCTCTTTTGCAGGTTTTTAATCAAATGGTACTCATCTTCCACTAATTTAAAGGTATATCTATTAATTTTAGATATGTATTTTTGTGTGTTCTATAAATGTAGATTTATATAATCTTCCACTCGTTTTCTCTATTTTTAAGTCATTTGAACGTTTTTGGATATGCAAGTTTTTCAGAT
>NW_013625212.1:0-628 GCF_000695525.1 Brassica oleracea var. oleracea
AGGCTGTCGAACCAACTCCGCAACACTCATCACTCCCGGAGGACCCGAGGGAGCAGGAACGGGTGCAGCCGCGGGAGGGGGAGGAGCAGGAGCGGGAAAAAGAGAGGGACATGTATGGTAGGAGCTGTGGGGCGAAGCGGAATCCTGAATCTGGCTGGAATCCCGAGACAGGCTCCCCGTACCACCACGACCACGGCGCTGTCGAGGTCGGGTCTGATCATCATTAGACCTATAAATTAAAAAAAATATTTAAAAATTAGTTCTAATAATTTTAATAAAAAAAATATATATTTAAAAAATAGTTTTTAATCACAAAAATATAAATAGTTTAATAATTACAAAAAATAGTTTTAATAACTAAAAAATAGTTTAATAATTACAAAAAAATAGTTTTAATACATAAAAAATAGTTTAATAATTACAAAAAAATAGTTTTAATAATATTAAAATATAGAAATTTATATAATATAAATATATATATATATATTTTTTTTTTTTTTAAATCCCAAATTATAGTTTTTAATCACAAAAAAAGTTTTATAGATATTAAAAATGTTTAATAAATATATAAATGATTTTACAATGCAAAAAATAGATTTTATATACAAAAAACGTTTTCATATTATAT
>NW_013625213.1:0-628 GCF_000695525.1 Brassica oleracea var. oleracea
TGTCAAGATACTTATATCGATAAGGTTTTGCATAGATTCAAGATGCAAGATTCCAAGAAACGCTTCTTGCCGATGTCTCATGGCATAACTCTCAGCAAGACTCAGTGTCCGTCGACACATGTTGAGCGAGAGCGCATGAGTAGAATCCCATATGCTTCTGCTATAGGATCTATCATGTATGACATGCTCTGTACTCGTCCAGATGTTGCATGTGCTTTGAGCATGATGAGTCGATACCAATCTGATCCAGGTGAAAGTCACTGGACAGCAGTCAAGACTATCCTCAAGTATTTGAGAAATACTAAGGATAAGTTCTTGGTCTATGGAGGAAGTGATGAACTTGTTGTGAGTGGTTACACTGATGCCAGCTTTCAGACGGAAAAAGATGATTTCCGATCACAATCTGGTTTCATCTTTTGTCTTAATGGAGGAGCAGTGAGTTGGAAGAGTTCCAAGCAGAGCACCTTAGCAGACTCAACAACTGAAGCTGAATACATTGCTGCTTCTGACGCAGCAAAGGAAGCTGTTTGGATTCGAAAGTTCATTGTTAAACTGGGTGTGGTTCCGAGTATTTCTAACCTAGTGGATCTCTATTGTGACAACAATGGAGCCATCGCACAGGCAAAGG
>NW_013625214.1:0-627 GCF_000695525.1 Brassica oleracea var. oleracea
GAGGAAGTCTGATGTAAATAGAGAACTTGGGAATCTTCCTTTGGATAGATTCTTGAACTGTCCTTCGAGTCTTGAAGTCGATAGACGAATCAGCAACGCGCTCGCTAGTGGTGGTGATTTTGATGAGAACGAAGAAGAAATGGAGCGTACAATCAGTGTTATCTTGGGAAGATGCAAAGCTATTTCTACAGAGAGTAGCAATAAAAAGAAGAAGAGTAAGAGAGATTTGATCAAAACCTCTGTTTTTTATCTTTTCAAGAAGATGTTTGTATGTTCAGAGGGGTTATCTCCTCTTCCCAACCCTAGCTTGAGAGACACGTTTCAAGAATCAAGAATGGAAAAGGTACTACTAAAGCTCGTAACACCATTTTGAATACTAAGTAGAGTGTTTTGTTCATGTAACTTATTATTTACACGATATATATATACAGTTACTGAGGGTGATGCTACAGAAGAAGATTAATGCTCAAGCTTCCTCGAAGCAAACATCAACAAAGAGATACGTGGAAGATAAGCAACAGCTTTCACTAAAGAACGAGGAAGAAGAAGGAAGAAGTGGTGATGGGAGCAAATGGGTTAAAACAGATTCTGATTGTGAGTTTCAGATCTTTTGGTTTCTTAAAAAAA
>NW_013625215.1:0-627 GCF_000695525.1 Brassica oleracea var. oleracea
GTTCCTTCTCCAATACGTGAGATCCATTCTCTAGGGTGTCAACGACGTCGTTCGCTTGAGTTTTCAACATTCTCTTCTTCTGCGAACTCATGGCATAAGAGTCCACCATCAACGTGAGCAAAGCCGAGATCAGCGATAAACGTCGTGAACGGAAACTTTCTCTACGGTTTTCTTGGCAAGCAAAAGGAGTTCAGATCAGCAAAAGAGTCAGGTAATACGTGCATGTAACCCGTTGCTAGTATAACTCCCTAGGCCACTGCCTTAACAATTACAAAATAATCTCGGTCTGGTCCTAACGCTGGGATTTTACGTGTAACCAACGGTAAAGAAACACCGATCACACTCGCAGCTAAGATGGAAAAAATAGCTATGACTTTGAGTGTCTTCGCTTCTTTGTTGTTGTTACAAAACGATGCTCGTGGTCCGGATTTGCATTGAGTAACGACTGCGAGCTCGGAGTTTTCCGCTAGAGTTGTTAATGTGAAGGAGAGGAAAATAATCAAATGGTAATTAGCTTGTTCATTTGATGAGGAGCCAATTTTTTTCTTGGTTGATGTTAATTGTTAAGTTAAACAGCTTTTAGGGTTTATTTATATCCCACTTCAGCGACTAAATGCAACAGAAAAT
>NW_013625216.1:0-627 GCF_000695525.1 Brassica oleracea var. oleracea
TTATGGACCTTATCATCTATTGAAGATTTTGGATCATCATGAGAAAACAGTTCGGGGAATATCGACTGTGTTTGTCCGAGTTCGTTGGAGAGGGAGATAAGACTCAGGAGGAGACCTGAAAGGCCGAGCGAAGATTAGTATTCGAGGTTTTGCTATGATGACATTGGGCACGTCAGCTTATGACATGAATTCGGGGACGAATTCCTTATAAGTGGGGGAGAATTGTAATGACCCACCACTCCCACCATCTCACTTTTTTTCTCCAACCCCACCACTTCCACCTTCTTCTCCACCATCTCCACCTTCTTCCCCCCCCCCTCCATCTTCTTTAAAATTAAGAAACTTGAGAGAGAGAAAGAGAGAGAGAAGAAGGAGAAGAAGGAAGAAAGCTCACCTGAGCTCGTCACCGGAGCAACCGTGCGCCGTGACCACGTTCAGCTTGCCACCATCGATAAACACCCTAGGTAATCGCCGGAAACCGCATTCCTTAAGCTCAGTTTCGTTTCCGTTTAGTAAATCGCCCATAACTTCCTAACCGTGATGAATCTCATGAATCCAAGACTACCATCGTGTTCCTCTTGTCGAGACGAATCCGTAGCCACCAAAAACGCCTCAATCGGAGTCCGG
>NW_013625217.1:0-627 GCF_000695525.1 Brassica oleracea var. oleracea
TATTTATTTATTTATTTTAATCTTATTTGAATAGATCAAATCAGATATTCAGTTAAGAATATAAAATTTCTCGTTATCCGATAATCTGAGTATTCAAATAAATATGGATCAAACCAAATTGAATAGTTGATTGTTCATATAAAATGGATCGGATCACGAATACTCAAAAGCTTCGAATATTCGATTCGTGTACATCCCTACCATGAGCCGACCTAGCTATTACCCAAAGAAAACACAAGAATGATTTAAATTTGAGTATTCTGAAAACCAAATACAATTTCGTTTTGTGCGATTGATCCAACGTAACACTTAAGTCTCTCTAGCTACTTTGACCATACTGAAAGCTACTTCTGCAGAAAACTAATATTCGGAGACTTTTCAAAGCATAGATCTAGAGAAATATTTGTTACTGATATTTCATCCAATGAACGACTTGAACCCCATACTCGCACTATAAATTAGGTGCACAATGGTACGGTTCAAAGTATAACATAAAAATCTTATCTTAACATTTGTTTCATGAAAATGTCTGAATCAAGGATAGTATCCTTATCACCAATGTTGCAATCAAAGATAGTATCCTTATCACCAATGTTGCTGGTTCTTCTAATGGCTTCATTCTTCGAC
>NW_013625218.1:0-627 GCF_000695525.1 Brassica oleracea var. oleracea
ATATATATATATATATAAATCCGTACCTGAACTAGCTGACGGACTTCGGATTTCACAACAATATTTGCCGGAAATCTTGGGGCTAAAGATACAGCAACACGCGGATCCACTAAAAAGGCAGTTTTAACATGCTCCGTCCATTTCCAAGAGCTTAATTTCAGCCGTGAATATGTACTTTCCCTGTACGTAAGTTGCAATTTGAAAGAATTGCGTGTCAAACAATGTAGCTAAAAAAGTAATGAAAAGTGGAACACCATAAAGATGATGTGTTACACTGGACTTATAGGTTGTGCCCAAACGTCAAGTCTATCGCACTCATGCTGGCAAATAATTTGTAGCAGCTGCTTAGTACAAGGGAAACTTTATATAGACAAAATCAGCTTAAGAAGGAACAATATAAGTCCGCAATGTCAATAGTACCCGGGCCTCTGACATGTTTATACGGTCAGCATAATGCTTTTCAATACTTGTTGAGACTTCTTCTAAGTCACCAGACTGCCAAAAGCACACAAATAATATTGGTGAAGTAACAAATTGTTGTCTGGTGGTTAGTCAACATTTACGGTTTGCATTACATTGTTTGATATAGAAGCAACGGAAACTGTATTTGGAAATGTACCGCATGAG
>NW_013625219.1:0-627 GCF_000695525.1 Brassica oleracea var. oleracea
TCTCAAGGTGTTTATTATCAAATGTAGATGTAGGTTAAAGTTTTAATTATATAATGTGATGTATGATAGATGAAGAATTGCAAAAGTTTTAACATTGAAAAATTCATTTTAAATAATCTAAAAATTTCGGAGTAAAAAAATCTAAATCACCAATAGACAACATAGGAAAACTAAAAAATAATAATAAAGAGAAAAAATCAGGTTTAAAAGGACAAAACAAACACAATGCATTACAAATAAATAATTAAAATATTTATTCTGAGAAAATATGGGAATATCTGTTTGATTTCTTTTAGAATATTTAAAATAATTCAAATATGTATACAAAAATTCATTTAAGTAATTTTCTAAGAGATGGTCCAAATAAAAAAAAATCATATGAAATAGGTTATGACTTCTATTTTAATTGAATAGATTGAACATAATTTATTGTAAATATCATATAATGTAAGGTTTTAGTTAGTGTTCATGTATTAATAAGAGAGATATCACTAATAATCTGAAATAATAAATTAAATTACTGCATGCAAACTACAAAATTGTTATGTCTGAAATATTATATTAAACTATTAGTAGTATGGTAAATATTAAAATTATATACCACTAATCATGTAAATCAAATATTTA
>NW_013625220.1:0-627 GCF_000695525.1 Brassica oleracea var. oleracea
CCTAGAAGATGGAGAGACGGCCGAAGCCCTAGAGAGAGGAGAGAGAGCCGATTTCAAGAGAGAGAAAGGCGGCCACAAAGCTTGGAGAAAAGGAAACCCTTTCCTTTTCCTAGTAGATGTAATCTTTCCATTATTATGTATTAGTAGTTTTCCTAATCCTAGTGAGTTTAAGTTTTGGATACTTTCCATTTATCTTCATCTTGTAATCCTTATATAAAGGAACCCCCTTGATCATTAATAATAACACAGAAATATTCAGTCTCTAAACACTCTATTTGCAACAAATAGCATGTATGTCAATAAAGATAAAGAAAGTGTACGAATTACAGTACTGTTTCGCTTGAGTCTCAGTTTTATAATTGAAAAAATGCAGGAATCATCTACATCTGATATGGTAGAAGAAATATATGTGACAGCTGAGGGTAGTGAATGATGTTGATCCTGAAAGAAAAATTATCAAATCCCCAAAAGCTGGAGACAAAGCTTCTAAAGAAGCAATAGAAATTTGTACCGAAGTTTCTGTAGGTAAATACTATATAACTGTTTCTTGATAATTAAAGTTTGATTTCATATATATTGGCACTTACACTACAAGAAAACATCAAGGATTCTGAGGGAAAAAATCGT
>NW_013625221.1:0-385 GCF_000695525.1 Brassica oleracea var. oleracea
CAACTAAAGTCTACTAAACAATAACTTTACGTAGACTTAATAAAAAGACTACTAATATATGATTTATTTTTTTATCTTATGTTTTTCTCATAACTCTATCTTATTTTGCAGGTACTTTTTTCAAGACTTTATTTGAGGCATCAAGATTATGAAAAATCAAACATACTCAAGAATACTTTTTAATATATTTCTCTGTAATAATTATTCATAATAAAATATTAATTTTTAAATAATTGTTTAATGCATAATCTATAAAGATTGTATTCATTTTTAGTTGTGTTTCACTTGTATGATATTATTAATTTTTTGTTAGATATCAATTTTTTCACAAGATCTAATCAACCAAACAAGTAAAACCACCATAGGCTAAAATAATAACTAACAC
>NW_013625221.1:456-627 GCF_000695525.1 Brassica oleracea var. oleracea
ACTTTTGAAATTCACCCAAGACCATTAAATTACTAACATACACTGTAAAATAATTAAATCATGAAAAAATATGATGAATAATACACAATTGCACTTTTAATAGAACTTACGACGTAGACTTCACCTGCAGTCTACCTTTGTAGATTTACAAAGACGTCTACACTTATTATC
>NW_013625222.1:0-627 GCF_000695525.1 Brassica oleracea var. oleracea
AAAGCAAAATACTATAGTAACACTAACTCAGTAAAAATCTGGAACACGAATGAACGCAATCAAGCACCAACCAAAAAAATCAAAAAAACGGGTCAGAAGGAGAATAATCAATGGAAGATAAAAGTCACCGCGAAGCACGAAAACACATGGCTAAAGCATAACCACCAGCTAAGAGTTAAGAAGCACCTCGCAAACAAACAACCATATACAAGGTGCTCATTGCCAACGAAGAATCACAAAGCTCTGAATAGAAGAGACCAAAGCTCCAAGAGACTAACTCCACACACCTATACCAAGGGAAGCATGAAAAGAAGAAAAACAACATAAATGAGGGAGAATGGAAGCTAACCACAAAGAAACCAAATCTCAAGTTTGAAACAAGAAATAATCTTCCAAGCCCACATAACATACACGAAGGAAAACACTATCCAAACCTGGAGTGGCAAACATGGCGAAATGGAGAGCCACCAGAGACGCAGCCAGCGATGAAAAGTGCAACGAGATGAGAGAACAAAGAGAGAAAAGAAGACTACAAAATATCAATAAGCTGTGGAGCCATCCTCGATCTATGAAGAGAACATAAAAGTCAAATCAGCAAAAACTAGATCTTGAAAACCAAGACGAGCA
>NW_013625223.1:0-627 GCF_000695525.1 Brassica oleracea var. oleracea
AGGCGGCTAAGGTGTTAAGTTAACTGTTGCCGTATTATACGATTAATATGAATCCACGCGAAAAAACTAGTCTTTGCGGGTTTTTTTTTTATCGTAAAGTTTCAATGGTAAATCCAATCGAGACGAAACAAGAGACGTTTCGATCGAGATTTGAAGGAGAACACAAAGATGGATGTAAGGGCGAGTAGGAGCAAGCGAAGGAGTTTGGACGAGTCTTACTTGTTTTCGTCGTAAAATCTCAACGGAAACTCCGATTGAGACGAAACGAAAAGCGTTTCGATCGGGATTCAAAAGAGAACACAAAGGAGGAGTTTTTTGAGACCTGAGAGGTCGCTATGTAGCAAGCTGGAGGTCTGACAGGTCGCGACGTAGCGAGTGGAAGCAAGCCAAAAAGAGTCCTACTTGTTTTCGTCGTAAGATCTCAACGGAAACTCCGATTGAGACGAAACGAAAAGCGTTACGATGAGGATTCAAAAGAGAACGCAGAGGAGGACCCTTTTAAGGCCTGAAAGGTCGATACGTAGCGAGTGGAGAGTTGGCTTGAGCTCGGTCGCTACGTAGTGACCGAGCCGCGTACGTTCTCGATCGCTACGTAGCGACCGAGCCGTGTGCGTGCTCGGTCGCTAT
>NW_013625224.1:0-627 GCF_000695525.1 Brassica oleracea var. oleracea
ATTTTGACACTACTAGAGCTATCTACAGTAGGTTGACATTTTCCACAAAGAGACACATGCGAGACTATTGTGATGGGATTAATTTTGACAGTAGGAAAATCATCTAAGACTTGTGTTCATCATTGTTCACAAATCCCCAACACCTTTCGCAGATGCAAGAAGGTGTTGAGGTCCAACGGTTTGGTAAATATGTCAGCTAGTTGTTTTTAAGATGGTACGTGTTCTATAATTGCAAGTTTCTCCTCAACTAGTTCTCTAACAAAGTGGTGTCTAATGTCAACATGTTTGGTTCTAGAATGTTGAACATGATTTTTTGATATGTCTATAGCACTTTTATTATCACAATGCACAAGAAAGGAGAGTGTGTTGATCCCATAGTCATCAAGCACGTGACGCATCCACAGAAGTTGAGTGCAACAGCTACCCATGACAATGTACTCAGCTTCAGCAGTAGACAAGGATACACAATTTTGTTTCTTACTGTGCCAATCTACAACATTATTATCGAGGAAGAAACATCAACCAGATGTGCTTTTTCGATCATCTAAGCTTCCAGCCTAATATGCATCACAAAAGCCAACAAGGTTTGAGTTAGTTTCCACAGTATAATTCATACCATAGTTTAAG
>NW_013625225.1:0-627 GCF_000695525.1 Brassica oleracea var. oleracea
ATCCACTAGTGCATTACCTCTTCTGAATCGAAACAAGAAAGAGCTCAAAACCACTGCTTGTGAAAAGAGCTCTCCTCAACTGAAGGTGCACCTACTGTTACTATCAGTGACGTCTCTCTCAGGTAAAGTTTTGATCTCGAACTAACGGCCGGAAGAGAGATATTCATAAAACCCGATTCCCTGCCCTGTCTTAAGAACCTGACTCAAAAGAGAAAAGAAGACCGAAAGAGAGACACTTTGATATCCAGATTGGAACTGGATTTGAACGTCTTTGGATCCTGCTTAGAGCCGGCTCTCACTACACTTTAACCTTTCATATCAGAAACGTCGACTTGCACTTTTTTTTATATCTAATTTCTTTTTCAGGAATCCTTGCTCCTGCCTTGGCTCATATTCACATGGGCCACTCATAAGAATAAGACGAAAACCCCCTACCTAAAACACAACTAATTGAGAGACTCAGAATATCAGTGCCTTGGGTAAATGCAGGAGAATCTTATCGAACGAGTTTCAAACCAGTCCTCTTCACTTCCCTTAGGGAAAAGGGCCTTGTCGGCCACCGCTTGCTGATGACGGAACACATCGTCAATTAAAAGTCCTCGCCTTGAACTTTGTTGGAAAGGTAGG
>NW_013625226.1:0-627 GCF_000695525.1 Brassica oleracea var. oleracea
AACGGTTTGATTGAGTAGATTGATTGAGTTGATTTAATTAAATGCTTCCTCATTTAATTAATCTTGTTGATTGAGGTTAGCCATCTCTTGGTAAGGGAGTGACTAACTGGTTGAGTTGTTTAGTGATAATGTTGTTGTTTAGGGATCTTTGGCCATATAGGCCGATCTCCTAGTTGTGATGTTGGTATTACGGGTCCTATGCCATATAGGCAGGTGTTATCTTGCATATTTTCATTGTCTTATCCATTCACCCATGTGCATTTTGATCATATAGACTAGGATTTAGCCACGTGTAGGTTGCATTTTGCATACATGAGTCTTTATCAGGTGTTTCGACAGCAGGTACCCGCCCATGCTAGGCATGTTTTGGGGTGGACTAGTGTTTCCTCGGCCTCGTATTCAGCGGGTTCAAGAAAACCCCTTATTCGCTGGATCGGGAAGACTCAGATAGACGGGGTCATGGCCTATGGCTGAGTGATTACACGTGATTACACGACGGTGTAATGTGGCAGTGACCCGAAGGACTGTGGGCTGTCGCGCGGTGACCCGAAGGACTGTGGGCCGCGGTCGATTGAAATTTCCTTCTTTTGGCCTTTGTGGTAGGGAGATAGGATATTGCCGATAGAG
>NW_013625227.1:0-627 GCF_000695525.1 Brassica oleracea var. oleracea
CGGTTAGTGCAAAGCAATAAACGGATATTTTGAGTTAAGACTGATAAAACTGTATTTATAATCTACGGAGAACTGAATATTGTAAAGAATAAAATTGATAAAATTATACCAAAGATTAAGAAAAAGATGATACAACTGCAGAGGCGAGATAACATCTCTTTCCTTAACTCAAAATACGTCCCTTAGTGCGACGGTTCGATAACGTAATGAGTCCCAGGATACAACTGCAAAAAATCTTATGATTTGCGTCACTCTATCAGAAGCCCGGCGAAACTAGTTTTGTGTATATTCTCAAACTCAAAAAAGGAAAAAAGAGAAGACACAAAAATGGAGAATCAAATATTCAAGTGGGAGAAGAGATTTTGTTGTTCATGTGATTAGTCTGAATCTCTATATTTGAAGGAGGCAATGAGCACGTGACTTTTATAGCCAATGCTAACGTAACTCATACATACGTTTTTTTTCTTTTGTAGTCATGAGCCATAAAGGAGAATAATGACAATAAAGAGAATGTTATAAAAAGAACTGGAATTTTATTGTATAGCGGGAATTTAAATAAGGACAAAATTTATATCCGTAGAATTTTTTAACACTGATAGAAAGAGTTTATTATAGAGAGAAGAGAAG